>NW_028176531.1:1407500-1422500 GCF_949987555.1 Borostomias antarcticus | reverse complement strand
AACATCTTCATCGTCCAGGAAGGGTATAAAAGGGGGCCGCGCCGCCCTGAGAGTCACTAGATAGATAGATAGAGATAGAGACATATAGATAGATAGATAGATAGATAGATAGATAGATAGATAGATAGATAGATAGATAGATAGATAGATAGATAGATAGATAGATAGATAGATAGATAGACACAGCAGCCAATGAGACTGTTCCTACACAGCAGCCAATGAAGATGTTCCTACACAGCAGCCATTGAGGATGTTCCTACACAGCAGCCAATGAAAATGTTCTTACACAGCAGCCAGATTGTGACATCACAGGGATGCTCTGTGATGTCACAATCTGGCTGCTGTGTAGGAACATTTTCATTGGCTGCTGTGTAGGAACATCCTCAATGGCTGCTGTGTAGGAACATCTTCATGTGCAGGAACATCTTCATCGTCCAGGAAGGGTATAAAAGGGGGCCGCGCCGCCCTGAGAGTCACTAGATAGATAGATAGAGATAGAGACATATAGATAGATAGATAGAGAGATAGATAGATAGATAGATGGATAGATAGATAGATAGATAGATAGATAGATAGATAGATAGATAGATAGATAGATAGATAGATAGATAGATAGATAGATAGACACAGCAGCCAATGAGACTGTTCCTACACAGCAGCCAATGAAGATGTTCCTACACAGCAGCCATTGAGGATGTTCCTACACAGCAGCCAATGAAAATGTTCTTACACAGCAGCCAGATTGTGACATCACAGGGATGCTCTGTGATGTCACAATCTGGCTGCTGTGTAGGAACATTTTCATTGGCTGCTGTGTAGGAACATCCTCAATGGCTGCTGTGTAGGAACATCTTCATGGGCAGGAACATCTTCATCGTCCAGGAAGGGTATAAAAGGGGGCCGCGCCGCCCTGAGAGTCACTAGATAGATAGATAGAGATAGAGACATATAGATAGATAGATAGATAGATAGATAGATAGATAGATAGATAGATAGATAGATAGATAGATAGATAGATAGATAGATAGATAGATAGATAGATAGATAGATAGATAGATAGATACAGCAGCCAATGAGACTGTTCCTACACAGCAGCCAATGAAGATGTTCCTACACAGCAGCCATTGAGGATGTTCCTACACAGCAGCCAATGAAAATGTTCTTACACAGCAGCCAGATTGTGACATCGCAGGGATGCTCTGTGATGTCACAATCTGGCTGCTGTGTAGGAACATTTTCATTGGCTGCTGTGTAGGAACATCCTCAATGGCTGCTGTGTAGGAACATCTTCATGTGCAGGAACATCTTCATCGTCCAGGAAGGGTATAAAAGGGGGCCGCGCCGCCCTGAGAGTCACTAGATAGATAGATAGAGATAGAGACATATAGATAGATAGATAGATAGATAGATAGATAGATAGATAGATAGATAGATAGATAGATAGATAGACACAGCAGCCAATGAGACTGTTCCTACACAGCAGCCAATGAAGATGTTCCTACACAGCAGCCATTGAGGATGTTCCTACACAGCAGCCAATGAAAATGTTCTTACACAGCAGCCAGATTGTGACATCACAGGGATGCTCTGTGATGTCACAATCTGGCTGCTGTGTAGGAACATTTCCATTGGCTGCTGTGTAGGAACATCCTCAATGGCTGCTGTGTAGGAACATCTTCATGTGCAGGAACATCTTCATCGTCCAGGAAGGGTATAAAAGGGGGCCGCGCCGCCCTGAGAGTCACTAGATAGATAGATAGAGATAGAGACATATAGATAGATAGATAGATAGATAGATAGATAGATAGATAGATAGATAGATAGATAGATAGATAGATAGATAGATAGATAGATAGATAGATAGATAGATAGATAGATAGATAGATAGATAGATAGATAGATAGATAGACACAGCAGCCAATGAGACTGTTCCTACACAGCAGCCAATGAAGATGTTCCTACACAGCAGCCATTGAGGATGTTCCTACACAGCAGCCAATGAAAATGTTCTTACACAGCAGCCAGATTGTGACATCGCAGGGATGCTCTGTGATGTCACAATCTGGCTGCTGTGTAGGAACATTTTCATTGGCTGCTGTGTAGGAACATCCTCAATGGCTGCTGTGTAGGAACATCTTCATGTGCAGGAACATCTTCATCGTCCAGGAAGGGTATAAAAGGGGGCCGCGCCGCCCTGAGAGTCACTAGATAGATAGATAGAGATAGAGACATATAGATAGATAGATAGATAGATAGATAGATAGATAGATAGATAGATAGATAGATAGATAGATAGATAGATAGATAGATAGATAGATAGATAGATAGATAGATAGACACAGCAGCCAATGAGACTGTTCCTACACAGCAGCCAATGAAGATGTTCCTACACAGCAGCCATTGAGGATGTTCCTACACAGCAGCCAATGAAAATGTTCTTACACAGCAGCCAGATTGTGACATCACAGGGATGCTCTGTGATGTCACAATCTGGCTGCTGTGTAGGAACATTTCCATTGGCTGCTGTGTAGGAACATCCTCAATGGCTGCTGTGTAGGAACATCTTCATGTGCAGGAACATCTTCATCGTCCAGGAAGGGTATAAAAGGGGGCCGCGCCGCCCTGAGAGTCACTAGATAGATAGATAGAGATAGAGACATATAGATAGATAGATAGATAGATAGATAGATAGATAGATAGATAGATAGATAGATAGATAGATAGATAGATAGATAGATAGATAGACACAGCAGCCAATGAGACTGTTCCTACACAGCAGCCAATGAAGATGTTCCTACACAGCAGCCATTGAGGATGTTCCTACACAGCAGCCAATGAAAATGTTCTTACACAGCAGCCAGATTGTGACATCGCAGGGATGCTCTGTGATGTCACAATCTGGCTGCTGTGTAGGAACATTTTCATTGGCTGCTGTGTAGGAACATCCTCAATGGCTGCTGTGTAGGAACATCTTCATGTGCAGGAACATCTTCATCGTCCAGGAAGGGTATAAAAGGGGGCCGCGCCGCCCTGAGAGTCACTAGATAGATAGATAGAGATAGAGACATATAGATAGATAGATAGATAGATAGATAGATAGATAGATAGATAGATAGATAGATAGATAGATAGATAGATAGATAGATAGATAGATAGATAGATAGACACAGCAGCCAATGAGACTGTTCCTACACAGCAGCCAATGAAGATGTTCCTACACAGCAGCCATTGAGGATGTTCCTACACAGCAGCCAATGAAAATGTTCTTACACAGCAGCCAGATTGTGACATCACAGGGATGCTCTGTGATGTCACAATCTGGCTGCTGTGTAGGAACATTTTCATTGGCTGCTGTGTAGGAACATCCTCAATGGCTGCTGTGTAGGAACATCTTCATGTGCAGGAACATCTTCATCGTCCAGGAAGGGTATAAAAGGGGGCCGCGCCGCCCTGAGAGTCACTAGATAGATAGATAGAGATATAGATAGATAGATAGATAGATAGATAGATAGATAGATAGATAGATAGATAGACACAGCAGCCAATGAGACTGTTCCTACACAGCAGCCAATGAAGATGTTCCTACACAGCAGCCATTGAGGATGTTCCTACACAGCAGCCAATGAAAATGTTCTTACACAGCAGCCAGATTGTGACATCACAGGGATGCTCTGTGATGTCACAATCTGGCTGCTGTGTAGGAACATTTTCATTGGCTGCTGTGTAGGAACATCCTCAATGGCTGCTGTGTAGGAACATCTTCATGTGCAGGAACATCTTCATCGTCCAGGAAGGGTATAAAAGGGGGCCGCGCCGCCCTGAGAGTCACTAGATAGATAGATAGAGATAGAGACATATAGATAGATAGATAGATAGATAGATGGATAGATAGATAGATAGATAGATAGATAGATAGATAGATAGATAGATAGACACAGCAGCCAATGAGACTGTTCCTACACAGCAGCCAATGAAGATGTTCCTACACAGCAGCCATTGAGGATGTTCCTACACAGCAGCCAATGAAAATGTTCTTACACAGCAGCCAGATTGTGACATCACAGGGATGCTCTGTGATGTCACAATCTGGCTGCTGTGTAGGAACATTTTCATTGGCTGCTGTGTAGGAACATCCTCAATGGCTGCTGTGTAGGAACATCTTCATGTGCAGGAACATCTTCATCGTCCAGGAAGGGTATAAAAGGGGGCCGCGCCGCCTTGAGAGTCACTAGATAGATAGATAGAGATAGAGACATATAGATAGATAGATAGATAGATAGATAGATAGATAGATAGATAGATAGATAGATAGATAGATAGATAGATAGACACAGCAGCCAATGAGACTGTTCCTACACAGCAGCCAATGAAGATGTTCCTACACAGCAGCCATTGAGGATGTTCCTACACAGCAGCCAATGAAAATGTTCTTACACAGCAGCCAGATTGTGACATCACAGGGATGCTCTGTGATGTCACAATCTGGCTGCTGTGTAGGAACATTTTCATTGGCTGCTGTGTAGGAACATCCTCAATGGCTGCTGTGTAGGAACATCTTCATGTGCAGGAACATCTTCATCGTCCAGGAAGGGTATAAAAGGGGGCCGCGCCGCCCTGAGAGTCACTAGATAGATAGATAGAGATAGAGACATATAGATAGATAGATAGATAGATAGATAGATGGATAGATAGATAGATAGATAGATAGATAGATAGATAGATAGATAGATAGATAGATAGATAGATAGATAGATAGATAGATAGATAGATAGATAGATAGATAGATAGATAGACACAGCAGCCAATGAGACTGTTCCTACACAGCAGCCAATGAAGATGTTCCTACACAGCAGCCATTGAGGATGTTCCTACACAGCAGCCAATGAAAATGTTCTTACACAGCAGCCAGATTGTGACATCACAGGGATGCTCTGTGATGTCACAATCTGGCTGCTGTGTAGGAACATTTTCATTGGCTGCTGTGTAGGAACATCCTCAATGGCTGCTGTGTAGGAACATCCTCAATGGCTGCTGTGTAGGAACATCTTCATGTGCAGGAACATCTTCATCGTCCAGGAAGGGTATAAAAGGGGGCCGCGCCGCCCTGAGAGTCACTAGATAGATAGATAGAGATAGAGACATATAGATAGATAGATAGATAGATAGATAGATAGATAGATAGATAGATAGATAGATAGATAGATAGATAGATAGATAGACACAGCAGCCAATGAGACTGTTCCTACACAGCAGCCAATGAAGATGTTCCTACACAGCAGCCATTGAGGATGTTCCTACACAGCAGCCAATGAAAATGTTCTTACACAGCAGCCAGATTGTGACATCACAGGGATGCTCTGTGATGTCACAATCTGGCTGCTGTGTAGGAACATTTTCATTGGCTGCTGTGTAGGAACATCCTCAATGGCTGCTGTGTAGGAACATCTTCATGTGCAGGAACATCTTCATCGTCCAGGAAGGGTATAAAAGGGGGCCGCGCCGCCCTGAGAGTCACTAGATAGATAGATAGAGATAGAGACATATAGATAGATAGATAGATAGATAGATAGATAGATAGATAGATAGATAGATAGATAGATAGATAGATAGATAGACACAGCAGCCAATGAGACTGTTCCTACACAGCAGCCAATGAAGATGTTCCTACACAGCAGCCATTGAGGATGTTCCTACAGAGCAGCCAATGAAAATGTTCTTACACAGCAGCCAGATTGTGACATCACAGGGATGCTCTGTGATGTCACAATCTGGCTGCTGTGTAGGAACATTTTCATTGGCTGCTGTGTAGGAACATCCTCAATGGCTGCTGTGTAGGAACATCTTCATGTGCAGGAACATCTTCATCGTCCAGGAAGGGTATAAAAGGGGGCCGCGCCGCCCTGAGAGTCACTAGATAGATAGATAGAGATAGAGACATATAGATAGATAGATAGATAGATAGATAGATAGATAGATAGATAGATAGATAGATAGATAGATAGATAGATAGATAGATAGATAGATAGATAGACACAGCAGCCAATGAGACTGTTCCTACACAGCAGCCAATGAAGATGTTCCTACACAGCAGCCATTGAGGATGTTCCTACACAGCAGCCAATGAAAATGTTCTTACACAGCAGCCAGATTGTGACATCACAGGGATGCTCTGTGATGTCACAATCTGGCTGCTGTGTAGGAACATTTTCATTGGCTGCTGTGTAGGAACATCCTCAATGGCTGCTGTGTAGGAACATCTTCATGTGCAGGAACATCTTCATCGTCCAGGAAGGGTATAAAAGGGGGCCGCGCCGCCCTGAGAGTCACTAGATAGATAGATAGATAGAGATAGAGACATATAGATAGATAGATAGATAGATAGATAGATAGATAGATAGATAGATAGATAGATAGATAGATAGATAGATAGATAGATAGATAGATGGATAGATAGATAGATAGATAGATAGATAGATAGATAGATAGATAGATAGATAGATAGATAGATAGATAGATAGATAGATAGATAGACACAGCAGCCAATGAGACTGTTCCTACACAGCAGCCAATGAAGATGTTCCTACACAGCAGCCATTGAGGATGTTCCTACACAGCAGCCAATGAAAATGTTCTTACACAGCAGCCAGATTGTGACATCACAGGGATGCTCTGTGATGTCACAATCTGGCTGCTGTGTAGGAACATTTTCATTGGCTGCTGTGTAGGAACATCCTCAATGGCTGCTGTGTAGGAACATCTTCATGTGCAGGAACATCTTCATCGTCCAGGAAGGGTATAAAAGGGGGCCGCGCCGCCCTGAGAGTCACTAGATAGATAGATAGAGATAGAGACATATAGATAGATAGATAGATAGATAGATAGATAGATAGATAGATAGATAGATAGACACAGCAGCCAATGAGACTGTTCCTACACAGCAGCCAATGAAGATGTTCCTACACAGCAGCCATTGAGGATGTTCCTACACAGCAGCCAATGAAAATGTTCTTACACAGCAGCCAGATTGTGACATCACAGGGATGCTCTGTGATGTCACAATCTGGCTGCTGTGTAGGAACATTTTCATTGGCTGCTGTGTAGGAACATCCTCAATGGCTGCTGTGTAGGAACATCTTCATGTGCAGGAACATCTTCATCGTCCAGGAAGGGTATAAAAGGGGGCCGCGCCGCCCTGAGAGTCACTAGATAGATAGATAGAGATAGAGACATATAGATAGATAGATAGATAGATAGATAGATAGATAGATAGATAGATAGATAGATAGATAGATAGATAGATAGATAGATAGATAGATAGATAGATAGATAGATAGACACAGCAGCCAATGAGACTGTTCCTACACAGCAGCCAATGAAGATGTTCCTACACAGCAGCCATTGAGGATGTTCCTACACAGCAGCCAATGAAAATGTTCTTACACAGCAGCCAGATTGTGACATCACAGGGATGCTCTGTGATGTCACAATCTGGCTGCTGTGTAGGAACATTTTCATTGGCTGCTGTGTAGGAACATCCTCAATGGCTGCTGTGTAGGAACATCTTCATGTGCAGGAACATCTTCATCGTCCAGGAAGGGTATA
The DNA here is from genome assembly GCF_949987555.1 of Borostomias antarcticus. NCBI lineage: Eukaryota > Metazoa > Chordata > Actinopteri > Stomiiformes > Stomiidae > Borostomias > Borostomias antarcticus. Next base: position 1,414,898 of record NW_028176531.1, on the reverse strand, counting down.
AAAGGGGGCCGCGCCGCCCTGAGAGTCACTAGATAGATAGATAGAGATAGAGACATATAGATAGATAGATAGAGAGATAGATAGATAGATAGATAGATGGATAGATAGATAGATAGATAGATAGATAGATAGATAGATAGATAGATAGATAGATAGATAGATAGATAGACACAGCAGCCAATGAGACTGTTCCTACACAGCAGCCATTGAGGATGTTCCTACACAGCAGCCAATGAAAATGTTCTTACACAGCAGCCAGATTGTGACATCACAGGGATGCTCTGTGATGTCACAATCTGGCTGCTGTGTAGGAACATTTTCATTGGCTGCTGTGTAGGAACATCCTCAATGGCTGCTGTGTAGGAACATCTTCATGTGCAGGAACATCTTCATCGTCCAGGAAGGGTATAAAAGGGGGCCGCGCCGCCCTGAGAGTCACTAGATAGATAGATAGAGATAGAGACATATAGATAGATAGATAGATAGATAGATAGATAGATAGATAGATAGATAGATAGATAGATAGATAGATAGATAGATAGATAGATAGATAGACACAGCAGCCAATGAGACTGTTCCTACACAGCAGCCAATGAAGATGTTCCTACACAGCAGCCATTGAGGATGTTCCTACACAGCAGCCAATGAAAATGTTCTTACACAGCAGCCAGATTGTGACATCACAGGGATGCTCTGTGATGTCACAATCTGGCTGCTGTGTAGGAACATTTTCATTGGCTGCTGTGTAGGAACATCCTCAATGGCTGCTGTGTAGGAACATCTTCATGGGCAGGAACATCTTCATCGTCCAGGAAGGGTATAAAAGGGGGCCGCGCCGCCCTGAGAGTCACTAGATAGATAGATAGAGATAGAGACATATAGATAGATAGATAGATAGATAGATAGATAGATAGATAGATAGATAGATAGATAGATAGATAGATAGATAGATAGATAGATAGATAGATAGATAGATAGATACAGCAGCCAATGAGACTGTTCCTACACAGCAGCCAATGAAGATGTTCCTACACAGCAGCCATTGAGGATGTTCCTACACAGCAGCCAATGAAAATGTTCTTACACAGCAGCCAGATTGTGACATCACAGGGATGCTCTGTGATGTCACAATCTGGCTGCTGTGTAGGAACATTTTCATTGGCTGCTGTGTAGGAACATCCTCAATGGCTGCTGTGTAGGAACATCTTCATGTGCAGGAACATCTTCATCGTCCAGGAAGGGTATAAAAGGGGGCCGCGCCGCCCTGAGAGTCACTAGATAGATAGATAGAGATAGAGACATATAGATAGATAGATAGATAGATAGATAGATAGATAGATAGATAGATAGATAGATAGATAGATAGATAGATAGATAGATAGATAGATAGACACAGCAGCCAATGAGACTGTTCCTACACAGCAGCCAATGAAGATGTTCCTACACAGCAGCCATTGAGGATGTTCCTACAGAGCAGCCAATGAAAATGTTCTTACACAGCAGCCAGATTGTGACATCACAGGGATGCTCTGTGATGTCACAATCTGGCTGCTGTGTAGGAACATTTTCATTGGCTGCTGTGTAGGAACATCCTCAATGGCTGCTGTGTAGGAACATCTTCATGTGCAGGAACATCTTCATCGTCCAGGAAGGGTATAAAAGGGGGCCGCGCCGCCCTGAGAGTCACTAGATAGATAGATAGAGATAGAGACATATAGATAGATAGATAGATAGATAGATAGATAGATAGATAGATAGATAGATAGATAGATAGATAGATAGATAGATAGATAGATAGATAGATAGATAGATAGATAGACACAGCAGCCAATGAGACTGTTCCTACACAGCAGCCAATGAAGATGTTCCTACACAGCAGCCATTGAGGATGTTCCTACACAGCAGCCAATGAAAATGTTCTTACACAGCAGCCAGATTGTGACATCACAGGGATGCTCTGTGATGTCACAATCTGGCTGCTGTGTAGGAACATTTTCATTGGCTGCTGTGTAGGAACATCCTCAATGGCTGCTGTGTAGGAACATCTTCATGTGCAGGAACATCTTCATCGTCCAGGAAGGGTATAAAAGGGGGCCGCGCCGCCCTGAGAGTCACTAGATGGATAGATAGAGATAGAGACATATAGATAGATAGATAGATAGATAGATAGATAGATAGATAGATAGATAGATAGATAGATAGATAGATAGATAGATAGATAGATAGATAGATAGATAGATAGATAGATAGATAGATAGACACAGCAGCCAATGAGACTGTTCCTACACAGCAGCCAATGAAGATGTTCCTACACAGCAGCCATTGAGGATGTTCCTACACAGCAGCCAATGAAAATGTTCTTACACAGCAGCCAGATTGTGACATCACAGGGATGCTCTGTGATGTCACAATCTGGCTGCTGTGTAGGAACATTTTCATTGGCTGCTGTGTAGGAACATCCTCAATGGCTGCTGTGTAGGAACATCTTCATGTGCAGGAACATCTTCATCGTCCAGGAAGGGTATAAAAGGGGGCCGCGCCGCCCTGAGAGTCACTAGATGGATAGATAGAGACATATAGATAGATAGATAGATAGATAGATAGATAGATAGATAGATAGATAGATAGATAGATAGATAGATAGATAGATAGATAGATAGATAGATAGATAGATAGATAGATAGACACAGCAGCCAACTAGACTGTTCCTACACAGCAGCCAATGAAGATGTTCCTACACAGCAGCCATTGAGGATGTTCCTACACAGCAGCCAATGAAAATGTTCTTACACAGCAGCCAGATTGTGACATCACAGGGATGCTCTGTGATGTCACAATCTGGCTGCTGTGTAGGAACATTTTCATTGGCTGCTGTGTAGGAACATCCTCAATGGCTGCTGTGTAGGAACATCTTCATGTGCAGGAACATCTTCATCGTCCAGGAAGGGTATAAAAGGGGGCCGCGCCGCCCTGAGAGTCACTAGATGGATAGATAGAGATAGAGACATATAGATAGATAGATAGATAGATAGATAGATAGATAGATAGATAGATAGCTAGCTAGATAGATAGATAGATAGATAGATAGATAGATAGATAGATAGATAGATAGATAGATAGATAGATAGATAGATAGATAGACACAGCAGCCAATGAGACTGTTCCTACACAGCAGCCAATGAAGATGTTCCTACACAGCAGCCATTGAGGATGTTCCTACACAGCAGCCAATGAAAATGTTCTTACACAGCAGCCAGATTGTGACATCACAGGGATGCTCTGTGATGTCACAATCTGGCTGCTGTGTAGGAACATTTTCATTGGCTGCTGTGTAGGAACATCCTCAATGGCTGCTGTGTAGGAACATCTTCATGTGCAGGAACATCTTCATCGTCCAGGAAGGGTATAAAAGGGGGCCGCGCCGCCCTGAGAGTCACTAGATGGATAGATAGAGATAGAGACATATAGATAGATAAATAGATAGATAGATAGATAGATAGATAGATAGATAGACACAGCATCCAATGAGACTGTTCCTACACAGCAGCCAATGAAGATGTTCCTACACAGCAGCCATTGAGGATGTTCCTACACAGCAGCCAATGAAAATGTTCTTACACAGCAGCCAGATTGTGACATCACAGGGATGCTCTGTGATGTCACAATCTGGCTGCTGTGTAGGAACATTTTCATTGGCTGCTGTGTAGGAACATCCTCAATGGCTGCTGTGTAGAAACATCTTCATGTGCAGGAACATCTTCATCGTCCAGGAAGGGTATAAAAGGGGGCCGCGCCGCCCTGAGAGTCACTAGATAGATAGATAGAGATAGAGACATATAGATAGATAGATAGATAGATAGATAGATAGATAGATAGATAGATAGATAGATAGATAGATAGATAGATAGACACAGCAGCCAATGAGACTGTTCCTACACAGCAGCCAATGAAGATGTTCCTACACAGCAGCCATTGAGGATGTTCCTACACAGCAGCCAATGAAAATGTTCTTACACAGCAGCCAGATTGTGACATCACAGGGATGCTCTGTGATGTCACAATCTGGCTGCTGTGTAGGAACATCCTCAATGGCTGCTGTGTAGGAACATCTTCATGTGCAGGAACATCTTCATCGTCCAGGAAGGGTATAAAAGGGGGCCGCGCCGCCCTGAGAGTCACTAGATGGATAGATAGAGATAGAGACATATAGATAGATAAATAGATAGATAGATAGATAGATAGATAGATAGATAGATAGATAGATAGATAGACACAGCAGCCAATGAGACTGTTCCTACACAGCAGCCAATGAAGATGTTCCTACACAGCAGCCATTGAGGATGTTCCTACACAGCAGCCAATGAAAATGTTCTTACACAGCAGCCAGATTGTGACATCACAGGGATGCTCTGTGATGTCACAATCTGGCTGCTGTGTAGGAACATTTTCATTGGCTGCTGTGTAGGAACATCCTCAATGGCTGCTGTGTAGGAACATCTTCATGTGCAGGAACATCTTCATCGTCCAGGAAGGGTATAAAAGGGGGCCGCGCCGCCCTGAGAGTCACTAGATGGATAGATAGAGATAGAGACATATAGATAGATAGATAGATAGATAGATAGATAGATAGATAGATAGATAGATAGATAGATAGATAGATAGATAGATAGATAGATAGATAGATAGATAGATAGATAGACACAGCAGCCAATGAGACTGTTCCTACACAGCAGCCAATGAAGATGTTCCTACACAGCAGCCATTGAGGATGTTCCTACACAGCAGCCAATGAAAATGTTCTTACACAGCAGCCAGATTGTGACATCACAGGGATGCTCTGTGATGTCACAATCTGGCTGCTGTGTAGGAACATTTTCATTGGCTGCTGTGTAGGAACATCCTCAATGGCTGCTGTGTAGGAACATCTTCATGTGCAGGAACATCTTCATCGTCCAGGAAGGGTATAAAAGGGGGCCGCGCCGCCCTGAGAGTCACTAGATGGATAGATAGAGATAGAGACATATAGATAGATAAATAGATAGATAGATAGATAGATAGATAGATAGATAGATAGACACAGCATCCAATGAGACTGTTCCTACACAGCAGCCAATGAAGATGTTCCTACACAGCAGCCATTGAGGATGTTCCTACACAGCAGCCAATGAAAATGTTCTTACACAGCAGCCAGATTGTGACATCACAGGGATGCTCTGTGATGTCACAATCTGGCTGCTGTGTAGGAACATTTTCATTGGCTGCTGTGTAGGAACATCCTCAATGGCTGCTGTGTAGAAACATCTTCATGTGCAGGAACATCTTCATCGTCCAGGAAGGGTATAAAAGGGGGCCGCGCCGCCCTGAGAGTCACTAGATAGATAGATAGAGATAGAGACATATAGATAGATAGATAGATAGATAGATAGATAGATAGATAGATAGATAGATAGATAGATAGATAGACACAGCAGCCAATGAGACTGTTCCTACACAGCAGCCAATGAAGATGTTCCTACACAGCAGCCATTGAGGATGTTCCTACACAGCAGCCAATGAAAATGTTCTTACACAGCAGCCAGATTGTGACATCACAGGGATGCTCTGTGATGTCACAATCTGGCTGCTGTGTAGGAACATCCTCAATGGCTGCTGTGTAGGAACATCTTCATGTGCAGGAACATCTTCATCGTCCAGGAAGGGTATAAAAGGGGGCCGCGCCGCCCTGAGAGTCACTAGATGGATAGATAGAGATAGAGACATATAGATAGATAAATAGATAGATAGATAGATAGATAGATAGATAGATAGATAGATAGATAGATAGATAGATAGATAGATAGATAGATAGATAGATAGATAGATAGATAGACACAGCAGCCAATGAGACTGTTCCTACACAGCAGCCAATGAAGATGTTCCTACACAGCAGCCATTGAGGATGTTCCTACACAGCAGCCAATGAAAATGTTCTTACACAGCAGCCAGATTGTGACATCACAGGGATGCTCTGTGATGTCACAATCTGGCTGCTGTGTAGGAACATTTTCATTGGCTGCTGTGTAGGAACATCCTCAATGGCTGCTGTGTAGGAACATCTTCATGTGCAGGAACATCTTCATCGTCCAGGAAGGGTATAAAAGGGGGCCGCGCCGCCCTGAGAGTCACTAGATGGATAGATAGAGATAGAGACATATAGATAGATAAATAGATAGATAGATAGATAGATAGATAGATAGATAGATAGATAGATAGATAGATAGATAGATAGATAGATAGATAGATAGATAGATAGATAGACACAGCAGCCAATGAGACTGTTCCTACACAGCAGCCAATGAAGATGTTCCTACACAGCAGCCATTGAGGATGTTCCTACACAGCAGCCAATGAAAATGTTCTTACACAGCAGCCAGATTGTGACATCACAGGGATGCTCTGTGATGTCACAATCTGGCTGCTGTGTAGGAACATTTTCATTGGCTGCTGTGTAGGAACATCCTCAATGGCTGCTGTGTAGGAACATCTTCATGTGCAGGAACATCTTCATCGTCCAGGAAGGGTATAAAAGGGGGCCGCGCCGCCCTGAGAGTCACTAGATGGATAGATAGAGATAGAGACATATAGATAGATAGATAGATAGATAGATAGATAGATAGATAGATAGATAGATAGATAGATAGATAGATAGATAGATAGATAGATAGATAGATAGACACAGCAGCCAATGAGACTGTTCCTACACAGCAGCCAATGAAGATGTTCCTACACAGCAGCCATTGAGGATGTTCCTACACAGCAGCCAATGAAAATGTTCTTACACAGCAGCCAGATTGTGACATCACAGGGATGCTCTGTGATGTCACATTCTGGCTGCTGTGTAGGAACATTTTCATTGGCTGCTGTGTAGGAACATCCTCAATGGCTGCTGTGTAGGAACATCTTCATGTGCAGGAACATCTTCATCGTCCAGGAAGGGTATAAAAGGGGGCCGCGCCGCCCTGAGAGTCACTAGATAGATAGATAGAGATAGAGACATATAGATAGATAGATAGATAGATAGATAGATAGATGGATAGATAGATAGACAGATAGATAGATAGACACAGCAGCCAATGAGACTGTTCCTACACAGCAGCCAATGAAGATGTTCCTACACAGCAGCCATTGAGGATGTTCCTACACAGCAGGCAATGAAAATGTTCTTACACAGCAGCCAGATTGTGACATCGCAGGGATGCTCTGTGATGTCACAATCTGGCTGCTGTGTAGGAACATTTTCATTGGCTGCTGTGTAGGAACATCCTCAATGGCTGCTGTGTAGGAACATCTTCATGTGCAGGAACATCTTCATCGTCCAGGAAGGGTATAAAAGGGGGCCGCGCCGCCCTGAGAGTCACT
>NW_028176531.1:1390000-1402500 GCF_949987555.1 Borostomias antarcticus | reverse complement strand
CAGCCAATGAGACTGTTCCTACACAGCAGCCAATGAAGATGTTCCTACACAGCAGCCATTGAGGATGTTCCTACAGAGCAGCCAATGAAAATGTTCTTACACAGCAGCCAGATTGTGACATCACAGGGATGCTCTGTGATGTCACAATCTGGCTGCTGTGTAGGAACATTTTCATTGGCTGCTGTGTAGGAACATCCTCAATGGCTGCTGTGTAGGAACATCTTCATGTGCAGGAACATCTTCATCGTCCAGGAAGGGTATAAAAGGGGGCCGCGCCGCCCTGAGAGTCACTAGATAGATAGATAGAGATAGAGACATATAGATAGATAGATAGATAGATAGATAGATAGATAGATAGATAGATAGATAGATAGATAGATAGATAGATAGATAGATAGACACAGCAGCCAATGAGACTGTTCCTACACAGCAGCCAATGAAGATGTTCCTACACAGCAGCCATTGAGGATGTTCCTACACAGCAGCCAATGAAAATGTTCTTACACAGCAGCCAGATTGTGACATCACAGGGATGCTCTGTGATGTCACAATCTGGCTGCTGTGTAGGAACATTTTCATTGGCTGCTGTGTAGGAACATCCTCAATGGCTGCTGTGTAGGAACATCTTCATGTGCAGGAACATCTTCATCGTCCAGGAAGGGTATAAAAGGGGGCCGCGCCGCCCTGAGAGTCACTAGATAGATAGATAGAGATATAGATAGATAGATAGATAGATAGATAGATAGATAGATAGACACAGCAGCCAATGAGACTGTTCCTACACAGCAGCCAATTAAGATGTTCCTACACAGCAGCCATTGAGGATGTTCCTACACAGCAGCCAATGAAAATGTTCTTACACAGCAGCCAGATTGTGACATCACAGGGATGCTCTGTGATGTCACAATCTGGCTGCTGTGTAGGAACATTTTCATTGGCTGCTGTGTAGGAACATCCTCAATGGCTGCTGTGTAGGAACATCTTCATGTGCAGGAACATCTTCATCGTCCAGGAAGGGTATAAAAGGGGGCCGCGCCGCCCTGAGAGTCACTAGATAGATAGATAGAGATAGAGACATATAGATAGATAGATAGATAGATAGATAGATAGATAGATAGATAGATAGATAGATAGATAGATAGATAGATAGATAGATAGATAGATAGATAGACACAGCAGCCAATGAGACTGTTCCTACACAGCAGCCAATGAAGATGTTCCTACACAGCAGCCATTGAGGATGTTCCTACACAGCAGCCAATGAAAATGTTCTTACACAGCAGCCAGATTGTGACATCACAGGGATGCTCTGTGATGTCACAATCTGGCTGCTGTGTAGGAACATTTTCATTGGCTGCTGTGTAGGAACATCCTCAATGGCTGCTGTGTAGGAACATCTTCATGTGCAGGAACATCTTCATCGTCCAGGAAGGGTATAAAAGGGGGCCGCGCCGCCCTGAGAGTCACTAGATAGATAGATAGAGATAGAGACATATAGATAGATAGATAGATAGATAGATAGATAGATAGATAGATAGATAGATAGATAGATAGATAGATAGATAGATAGATAGATAGATAGATAGATAGATAGATAGATAGATAGACACAGCAGCCAATGAGACTGTTCCTACACAGCAGCCAATGAAGATGTTCCTACACAGCAGCCATTGAGGATGTTCCTACAGAGCAGCCAATGAAAATGTTCTTACACAGCAGCCAGATTGTGACATCACAGGGATGCTCTGTGATGTCACAATCTGGCTGCTGTGTAGGAACATTTTCATTGGCTGCTGTGTAGGAACATCCTCAATGGCTGCTGTGTAGGAACATCTTCATGTGCAGGAACATCTTCATCGTCCAGGAAGGGTATAAAAGGGGGCCGCGCCGCCCTGAGAGTCACTAGATAGATAGATAGAGATAGAGACATATAGATAGATAGATAGATAGATAGATAGATAGATAGATAGATAGATAGATAGATAGATAGATAGATAGATAGATAGATAGATAGATAGATAGACACAGCAGCCAATGAGACTGTTCCTACACAGCAGCCAATGAAGATGTTCCTACACAGCAGCCATTGAGGATGTTCCTACACAGCAGCCAATGAAAATGTTCTTACACAGCAGCCAGATTGTGACATCACAGGGATGCTCTGTGATGTCACAATCTGGCTGCTGTGTAGGAACATTTTCATTGGCTGCTGTGTAGGAACATCCTCAATGGCTGCTGTGTAGGAACATCTTCATGTGCAGGAACATCTTCACCGTCCAGGAAGGGTATAAAAGGGGGCCGCGCCGCCCTGAGAGTCACTAGATAGATAGATAGAGATATAGATAGATAGATAGATAGATAGATAGATAGATAGATAGATAGATAGATAGATAGATAGACACAGCAGCCAATGAGACTGTTCCTACACAGCAGCCAATTAAGATGTTCCTACACAGCAGCCATTGAGGATGTTCCTACACAGCAGCCAATGAAAATGTTCTTACACAGCAGCCAGATTGTGACATCACAGGGATGCTCTGTGATGTCACAATCTGGCTGCTGTGTAGGAACATTTTCATTGGCTGCTGTGTAGGAACATCCTCAATGGCTGCTGTGTAGGAACATCTTCATGTGCAGGAACATCTTCATCGTCCAGGAAGGGTATAAAAGGGGGCCGCGCCGCCCTGAGAGTCACTAGATAGATAGATAGAGATAGAGACATATAGATAGATAGATAGATAGATAGATAGATAGATAGATAGATAGATAGATAGATAGATAGATAGATAGATAGATAGACACAGCAGCCAATGAGACTGTTCCTACACAGCAGCCAATGAAGATGTTCCTACACAGCAGCCATTGAGGATGTTCCTACACAGCAGCCAATGAAAATGTTCTTACACAGCAGCCAGATTGTGACATCACAGGGATACTCTGTGATGTCACAATCTGGCTGCTGTGTAGGAACATTTTCATTGGCTGCTGTGTAGGAACATCCTCAATGGCTGCTGTGTAGGAACATCTTCATGTGCAGGAACATCTTCATCGTCCAGGAAGGGTATAAAAGGGGGCCGCGCCGCCCTGAGAGTCACTAGATAGATAGATAGAGATAGAGACATATAGATAGATAGATAGATAGATAGATAGATAGATAGATGGATAGATAGATAGATAGATAGATAGATAGATAGATAGATAGATAGATAGATAGATAGATAGATAGATAGATAGATAGATAGATAGATAGATAGATAGATAGATAGATAGACACAGCAGCCAATGAGACTGTTCCTACACAGCAGCCAATGAAGATGTTCCTACACAGCAGCCATTGAGGATGTTCCTACACAGCAGCCAATGAAAATGTTCTTACACAGCAGCCAGATTGTGACATCGCAGGGATGCTCTGTGATGTCACAATCTGGCTGCTGTGTAGGAACATTTTCATTGGCTGCTGTGTAGGAACATCCTCAATGGCTGCTGTGTAGGAACATCTTCATGTGCAGGAACATCTTCATCGTCCAGGAAGGGTATAAAAGGGGGCCGCGCCGCCCTGAGAGTCACTAGATAGATAGATAGAGATAGAGACATATAGATAGATAGATAGATAGATAGATAGATAGATAGATAGATAGATAGATAGATAGATAGACACAGCAGCCAATGAGACTGTTCCTACACAGCAGCCAATGAAGATGTTCCTACACAGCAGCCATTGAGGATGTTCCTACACAGCAGCCAATGAAAATGTTCTTACACAGCAGCCAGATTGTGACATCACAGGGATGCTCTGTGATGTCACAATCTGGCTGCTGTGTAGGAACATTTTCATTGGCTGCTGTGTAGGAACATCCTCAATGGCTGCTGTGTAGGAACATCTTCATGTGCAGGAACATCTTCATCGTCCAGGAAGGGTATAAAAGGGGGCCGCGCCGCCCTGAGAGTCACTAGATAGATAGAGATAGAGACATATAGATAGATAGATAGAGAGATAGATAGATAGATAGATGGATAGATAGATAGATAGATAGATAGATAGATAGATAGATAGATAGATAGATAGATAGATAGATAGATAGACACAGCAGCCAATGAGACTGTTCCTACACAGCAGCCAATGAAGATGTTCCTACACAGCAGCCATTGAGGATGTTCCTACACAGCAGCCAATGAAAATGTTCTTACACAGCAGCCAGATTGTGACATCACAGGGATGCTCTGTGATGTCACAATCTGGCTGCTGTGTAGGAACATTTTCATTGGCTGCTGTGTAGGAACATCCTCAATGGCTGCTGTGTAGGAACATCTTCATGTGCAGGAACATCTTCATCGTCCAGGAAGGGTATAAAAGGGGGCCGCGCCGCCCTGAGAGTCACTAGATAGATAGATAGAGATAGAGACATATAGATAGATAGATAGATAGATAGATAGATAGATAGATAGATAGATAGATAGATAGATAGATAGATAGATAGATAGATAGATAGATAGATAGATAGACACAGCAGCCAATGAGACTGTTCCTACACAGCAGCCAATGAAGATGTTCCTACACAGCAGCCATTGAGGATGTTCCTACAGAGCAGCCAATGAAAATGTTCTTACACAGCAGCCAGATTGTGACATCACAGGGATGCTCTGTGATGTCACAATCTGGCTTCTGTGTAGGAACATTTTCATTGGCTGCTGTGTAGGAACATCCTCAATGGCTGCTGTGTAGGAACATCTTCATGTGCAGGAACATCTTCATCGTCCAGGAAGGGTATAAAAGGGGGCCGCGCCGCCCTGAGAGTCACTAGATAGATAGATAGAGATAGAGACATATAGATAGATAGATAGATAGATAGATAGATAGATAGATAGATAGATAGATAGATAGATAGATAGATAGATAGATAGACACAGCAGCCAATGAGACTGTTCCTACACAGCAGCCAATGAAGATGTTCCTACACAGCAGCCATTGAGGATGTTCCTACACAGCAGCCAATGAAAATGTTCTTACACAGCAGCCAGATTGTGACATCACAGGGATGCTCTGTGATGTCACAATCTGGCTGCTGTGTAGGAACATTTTCATTGGCTGCTGTGTAGGAACATCCTCAATGGCTGCTGTGTAGGAACATCTTCATGTGCAGGAACATCTTCATCGTCCAGGAAGGGTATAAAAGGGGGCCGCGCCGCCCTGAGAGTCACTAGATAGATAGATAGAGATAGAGACATATAGATAGATAGATAGAGAGATAGATAGATAGATAGATAGATAGATGGATAGATAGATAGATAGATAGATAGATAGATAGATAGATAGATAGATAGATAGATAGATAGATAGATAGATAGACACAGCAGCCAATGAGACTGTTCCTACACAGCAGCCAATGAAGATGTTCCTACACAGCAGCCATTGAGGATGTTCCTACACAGCAGCCAATGAAAATGTTCTTACACAGCAGCCAGATTGTGACATCACAGGGATGCTCTGTGATGTCACAATCTGGCTGCTGTGTAGGAACATTTTCATTGGCTGCTGTGTAGGAACATCCTCAATGGCTGCTGTGTAGGAACATCTTCATGTGCAGGAACATCTTCATCGTCCAGGAAGGGTATAAAAGGGGGCCGCGCCGCCCTGAGAGTCACTAGATAGATAGATAGAGATAGAGACATATAGATAGATAGATAGAGAGATAGATAGATAGATAGATAGATAGATAGATAGATGGATAGATAGATAGATAGATAGATAGATAGATAGATAGATAGATAGATAGATAGATAGATAGATAGATAGATAGATAGATAGATAGATAGACACAGCAGCCAATGAGACTGTTCCTACACAGCAGCCAATGAAGATGTTCCTACACAGCAGCCATTGAGGATGTTCCTACACAGCAGCCAATGAAAATGTTCTTACACAGCAGCCAGATTGTGACATCACAGGGATGCTCTGTGATGTCACAATCTGGCTGCTGTGTAGGAACATTTTCATTGGCTGCTGTGTAGGAACATCCTCAATGGCTGCTGTGTAGGAACATCTTCATGTGCAGGAACATCTTCATCGTCCAGGAAGGGTATAAAAGGGGGCCGCGCCGCCCTGAGAGTCACTAGATAGATAGATAGAGATAGAGACATATAGATAGATAGATAGAGAGATAGATAGATAGATAGATAGATGGATAGATAGATAGATAGATAGATAGATAGACACAGCAGCCAATGAGACTGTTCCTACACAGCAGCCAATGAAGATGTTCCTACACAGCAGCCATTGAGGATGTTCCTACACAGCAGCCAATGAAAATGTTCTTACACAGCAGCCAGATTGTGACATCACAGGGATGCTCTGTGATGTCACAATCTGGCTGCTGTGTAGGAACATTTTCATTGGCTGCTGTGTAGGAACATCCTCAATGGCTGCTGTGTAGGAACATCTTCATGTGCAGGAACATCTTCATCGTCCAGGAAGGGTATAAAAGGGGGCCGCGCCGCCCTGAGAGTCACTAGATAGATAGATAGAGATAGAGACATATAGATAGATAGATAGAGAGATAGATAGATAGATAGATAGATAGATAGATGGATAGATAGATAGATAGATAGATAGATAGATAGATAGATAGATAGATAGATAGATAGATACAGCAGCCAATGAGACTGTTCCTACACAGCAGCCAATGAAGATGTTCCTACACAGCAGCCATTGAGGATGTTCCTACACAGCAGCCAATGAAAATGTTCTTACACAGCAGCCAGATTGTGACATCACAGGGATGCTCTGTGATGTCACAATCTGGCTGCTGTGTAGGAACATTTTCATTGGCTGCTGTGTAGGAACATCCTCAATGGCTGCTGTGTAGGAACATCTTCATGTGCAGGAACATCTTCATCGTCCAGGAAGGGTATAAAAGGGGGCCGCGCCGCCCTGAGAGTCACTAGATAGATAGATAGAGATAGAGACATATAGATAGATAGATAGATAGATAGATAGATAGATAGATAGATAGATAGATAGATAGATAGACACAGCAGCCAATGAGACTGTTCCTACACAGCAGCCAATGAAGATGTTCCTACACAGCAGCCATTGAGGATGTTCCTACACAGCAGCCAATGAAAATGTTCTTACACAGCAGCCAGATTGTGACATCACAGGGATGCTCTGTGATGTCACAATCTGGCTGCTGTGTAGGAACATTTTCATTGGCTGCTGTGTAGGAACATCCTCAATGGCTGCTGTGTAGGAACATCTTCATGTGCAGGAACATCTTCATCGTCCAGGAAGGGTATAAAAGGGGGCCGCGCCGCCCTGAGAGTCACTAGATAGATAGATAGAGATAGAGACATATAGATAGATAGATAGATAGATAGATAGATAGATAGATAGATAGATAGATAGATAGATAGATAGATAGATAGATAGATAGATAGATAGATAGATAGATAGATAGATAGACACAGCAGCCAATGAGACTGTTCCTACACAGCAGCCAATGAAGATGTTCCTACACAGCAGCCATTGAGGATGTTCCTACAGAGCAGCCAATGAAAATGTTCTTACACAGCAGCCAGATTGTGACATCACAGGGATGCTCTGTGATGTCACAATCTGGCTGCTGTGTAGGAACATTTTCATTGGCTGCTGTGTAGGAACATCCTCAATGGCTGCTGTGTAGGAACATCTTCATGTGCAGGAACATCTTCATCGTCCAGGAAGGGTATAAAAGGGGGCCGCGCCGCCCTGAGAGTCACTAGATAGATAGATAGAGATATAGATAGATAGATAGATAGATAGATAGATAGATAGATAGATAGATAGATAGATAGATAGATAGATAGATAGATAGATAGATAGATAGATAGATAGATAGATAGATAGAGATAGAGACATATAGATAGATAGATAGATAGATAGATAGATAGATGGATAGATAGATAGATAGATAGATAGATAGATAGATAGATAGATAGATAGATAGATAGATAGATAGATAGATAGATAGATAGATAGATAGATAGATAGATAGATAGAGATAGAGACATATAGATAGATAGATAGATAGATAGATAGATGGATAGATAGATAGATAGATAGATAGATAGATAGATAGATAGATAGATAGATAGATAGATAGATAGATAGACACAGCAGCCAATGAGACTGTTCCTACACAGCAGCCAATGAAGATGTTCCTACACAGCAGCCATTGAGGATGTTCCTACACAGCAGCCAATGAAAATGTTCTTACACAGCAGCCAGATTGTGACATCGCAGGGATGCTCTGTGATGTCACAATCTGGCTGCTGTGTAGGAACATTTTCATTGGCTGCTGTGTAGGAACATCCTCAATGGCTGCTGTGTAGGAACATCTTCATGTGCAGGAACATCTTCATCGTCCAGGAAGGGTATAAAAGGGGGCCGCGCCGCCCTGAGAGTCACTAGATAGATAGATAGAGATAGAGACATATAGATAGATAGATAGATAGATAGATAGATAGATAGATAGATAGATAGATAGATAGATAGATAGATAGATAGATAGACACAGCAGCCAATGAGACTGTTCCTACACAGCAGCCAATGAAGATGTTCCTACACAGCAGCCATTGAGGATGTTCCTACACAGCAGCCAATGAAAATGTTCTTACACAGCAGCCAGATTGTGACATCACAGGGATGCTCTGTGATGTCACAATCTGGCTGCTGTGTAGGAACATTTTCATTGGCTGCTGTGTAGGAACATCCTCAATGGCTGCTGTGTAGGAACATCTTCATGTGCAGGAACATCTTCATCGTCCAGGAAGGGTATAAAAGGGGGCCGCGCCGCCCTGAGAGTCACTAGATAGATAGATAGAGATAGAGACATATAGATAGATAGATAGATAGATAGATAGATAGATAGATAGATAGATAGATAGATAGATAGATAGATAGATAGATAGATAGATAGATAGATAGATAGATAGATAGACACAGCAGCCAATGAGACTGTTCCTACACAGCAGCCAATGAAGATGTTCCTACACAGCAGCCATAGAGGATGTTCCTACACAGCAGCCAATGAAAATGTTCTTACACAGCAGCCAGATTGTGACATCACAGGGATGCTCTGTGATGTCACAATCTGGCTGCTGTGTAGGAACATTTTCATTGGCTGCTGTGTAGGAACATCCTCAATGGCTGCTGTGTAGGAACATCTTCATGTGCAGGAACATCTTCATCGTCCAGGAAGGGTATAAAAGGGGGCCGCGCCGCCCTGAGAGTCACTAGATAGATAGATAGAGATAGAGACATATAGATAGATAGATAGATAGATAGATAGATGGATAGATAGATAGATAGATAGATAGATAGATAGATAGATAGATAGACACAGCAGCCAATGAGACTGTTCCTACACAGCAGCCAATGAAGATGTTCCTACACAGCAGCCATTGAGGATGTTCCTACACAGCAGCCAATAAAAATGTTCTTACACAGCAGCCAGATTGTGACATCGCAGGGATGCTCTGTGATGTCACAATCTGGCTGCTGTGTAGGAACATTTTCATTGGCTGCTGTGTAGGAACATCCTCAATGGCTGCTGTGTAGGAACATCTTCATGTGCAGGAACATCTTCATCGTCCAGGAAGGGTATAAAAGGGGGCCGCGCCGCCCTGAGAGTCACTAGATAGATAGATAGAGATAGAGACATATAGATAGATAGATAGATAGATAGATAGATAGATAGATAGATAGATAGATAGATAGATAGATAGATAGATAGATAGATAGATAGACACAGCAGCCAATGAGACTGTTCCTACACAGCAGCCAATGAAGATGTTCCTACACAGCAGCCATTGAGGATGTTCCTACACAGCAGCCAATGAAAATGTTCTTACACAGCAGCCAGATTGTGACATCACAGGGATGCTCTGTGATGTCACAATCTGGCTGCTGTGTAGGAACATTTTCATTGGCTGCTGTGTAGGAACATCCTCAATGGCTGCTGTGTAGGAACATCTTCATGTGCAGGAACATCTTCATCGTCCAGGAAGGGTATAAAAGGGGGCCGCGCCGCCCTGAGAGTCACTAGATAGATAGATAGAGATAGAGACATATAGATAGATAGATAGATAGATAGATAGATAGATAGATAGATAGATAGATAGATAGATAGATAGATAGATAGATAGATAGATAGATAGATAGATAGATAGATGGACACAGCAGCCAATGAGACTGTTCCTACACAGCAGCCAATGAAGATGTTCCTACACAGCAGCCATTGAGGATGTTCCTACAGAGCAGCCAATGAAAATGTTCTTACACAGCAGCCAGATTGTGACATCACAGGGATGCTCTGTGATGTCACACTCTGGCTGCTGTGTAGGAACATTTTCATTGGCTGCTGTGTAGGAACATCCTCAATGGCTGCTGTGTAGGAACATCTTCATGTGCAGGAACATCTTCATCGTCCAGGAAGGGTATAAAAGGGGGCCGCGCCGCCCTGAGAGTCACTAGATAGATAGATAGAGATAGAGACATATAGATAGATAGATAGATAGATAGATAGATAGATAGATAGATAGATAGATAGATAGATAGATAGATAGATAGATAGATAGATAGATAGATAGACACAGCAGCCAATGAGACTGTTCCTACACAGCAGCCAATGAAGATGTTCCTACACAGCAGCCATTGAGGATGTTCCTACACAGCAGCCAATGAAAATGTTCTTACACAGCAGCCAGATTGTGACATCACAGGGATGCTCTGTGATGTCACAATCTGGCTGCTGTGTAGGAACATTTTCATTGGCTGCTGTGTAGGAACATCCTCAATGGCTGCTGTGTAGGAACATCTTCATGTGCAGGAACATCTTCATCGTCCAGGAAGGGTATAAAAGGGGGCCGCGCCGCCCTGAGAGTCACTAGATAGATAGATAGAGATAGAGACATATAGATAGATAGATAGATAGATAGATAGATAGATAGATAGATAGATAGATAGATAGATAGATAGACACAGCAGCCAATGAGACTGTTCCTACACAGCAGCCAATGAAGATGTTCCTACACAGCAGCCATTGAGGATGTTCCTACACAGCAGCCAATGAAAATGTTCTTACACAGCAGCCAGATTGTGACATCACAGGGATGCTCTGTGATGTAACACTCTGGCTGCTGTGTAGGAACATTTTCATTGGCTGCTGTGTAGGAACATCCTCAATGGCTGCTGTGTAGGAACATCTTCATGTGCAGGAACATCTTCATCGTCCAGGAAGGGTATAAAAGGGGGCCGCGCCGCCCTGAGAGTCACTAGATAGATAGATAGAGATAGAGACATATAGATAGATAGATAGATAGATAGATAGATAGATAGATAG
The DNA here is from genome assembly GCF_949987555.1 of Borostomias antarcticus. NCBI lineage: Eukaryota > Metazoa > Chordata > Actinopteri > Stomiiformes > Stomiidae > Borostomias > Borostomias antarcticus. The sequence continues at coordinate 1,391,122 of NW_028176531.1, read as the reverse complement.
ATAGATAGATAGATAGATAGATAGATAGATAGATAGATAGACACAGCAGCCAATGAGACTGTTCCTACACAGCAGCCAATGAAGATGTTCCTACACAGCAGCCATTGAGGATGTTCCTACACAGCAGCCAATGAAAATGTTCTTACACAGCAGCCAGATTGTGACATCACAGGGATGCTCTGTGATGTCACAATCTGGCTGCTGTGTAGGAACATTTTCATTGGCTGCTGTGTAGGAACATCCTCAATGGCTGCTGTGTAGGAACATCTTCATGTGCAGGAACATCTTCATCGTCCAGGAAGGGTATAAAAGGGGGCTGCGCCGCCCTGAGAGTCACTAGATAGATAGATAGAGATAGAGACATATAGATAGATAGATAGATAGATAGATAGATAGATAGATAGATAGATAGATAGATAGATAGATAGATAGATAGATAGATAGATAGATAGACACAGCAGCCAATGAGACTGTTCCTACACAGCAGCCAATGAAGATGTTCCTACACAGCAGCCATTGAGGATGTTCCTACACAGCAGCCAATGAAAATGTTCTTACACAGCAGCCAGATTGTGACATCACAGGGATGCTCTGTGATGTCACAATCTGGCTGCTGTGTAGGAACATTTTCATTGGCTGCTGTGTAGGAACATCCTCAATGGCTGCTGTGTAGGAACATCTTCATGTGCAGGAACATCTTCATCGTCCAGGAAGGGTATAAAAGGGGGCCGCGCCGCCCTGAGAGTCACTAGATAGATAGATAGATAGAGATAGAGACATATAGATAGATAGATAGATAGATAGATAGATAGATAGATAGATAGATAGATGGATAGATAGATAGATAGATAGATAGATAGATAGATAGATAGATAGATAGATAGATAGATAGATAGATAGATAGATAGATAGACACAGCAGCCAATGAGACTGTTCCTACACAGCAGCCAATGAAGATGTTCCTACAAAGCAGCCATAGAGGATGTTCCTACACAGCAGCCAATGAAAATGTTCTTACACAGCAGCCAGATTGTGACATCACAGGGATGCTCTGTGATGTCACAATCTGGCTGCTGTGTAGGAACATTTTCATTGGCTGCTGTGTAGGAACATCCTCAATGG
>NW_028176531.1:1380000-1382500 GCF_949987555.1 Borostomias antarcticus | reverse complement strand
TTCATCGTCCAGGAAGGGTATAAAAGGGGGCCGCGCCGCCCTGAGAGTCACTAGATAGATAGATAGCGATAGAGACATATAGATAGATAGATAGATAGATAGATGGATAGATAGATAGATAGATAGATAGATAGATAGATAGATAGATAGATAGATAGATAGATAGATAGATAGATAGATAGATAGATAGACACAGCAGCCAATGAGACTGTTCCTACACAGTAGCCAATGAAGATGTTCCTACACAGCAGCCATTGAGGATGTTCCTACACAGCAGCCAATGAAAATGTTCTTACACAGCAGCCAGATTGTGACATCACAGGGATGCTCTGTGATGTCACAATCTGGCTGCTGTGTAGGAACATTTTCATTGGCTGCTGTGTAGGAACATCCTCAATGGCTGCTGTGTAGGAACATCTTCATGTGCAGGAACATCTTCATCGTCCAGGAAGGGTATAAAAGGGGGCCGCGCCGCCCTGAGAGTCACTAGATAGATAGATAGAGATAGAGACATATAGATAGATAGATAGATAGATAGATAGATAGATAGATAGATAGATAGATAGATAGATAGATGGATAGATAGATAGATAGATAGATAGATAGATAGATAGATAGATAGATAGATAGATAGATAGATAGATAGATAGATAGATAGACACAGCAGCCAATGAGACTGTTCCTACACAGCAGCCAATGAAGATGTTCCTACACAGCAGCCATTGAGGATGTTCCTACACAGCAGCCAATGAAAATGTTCTTACACAGCAGCCAGATTGTGACATCGCAGGGATGCACTGTGATGTCACAATCTGGCTGCTGTGTAGGAACATTTTCATTGGCTGCTGTGTAGGAACATCCTCAATGGCTGCTGTGTAGGAACATCTTCATGTGCAGGAACATCTTCATCGTCCAGGAAGGGTATAAAAGGGGGCCGCGCCGCCCTGAGAGTCACTAGATAGATAGATAGAGATAGAGACATATAGATAGATAGATAGATAGATAGATAGATAGATAGATGGATAGATAGATAGATAGATAGATAGATAGATAGATAGATAGATAGATAGACACAGCAGCCAATGAGACTGTTCCTACACAGTAGCCAATGAAGATGTTCCTACACAGCAGCCATTGAGGATGTTCCTACACAGCAGCCAATGAAAATGTTCTTACACAGCAGCCAGATTGTGACATCACAGGGATGCTCTGTGATGTCACAATCTGGCTGCTGTGTAGGAACATTTTCATTGGCTGCTGTGTAGGAACATCCTCAATGGCTGCTGTGTAGGAACATCTTCATGTGCAGGAACATCTTCATCGTCCAGGAAGGGTATAAAAGGGGGCCGCGCCGCCCTGAGAGTCACTAGATAGATAGATAGAGATAGAGACATATAGATAGATAGATAGATAGATAGATAGATAGATAGATAGATAGATAGATAGATAGATAGATAGATGGATAGATAGATAGATAGATAGATAGATAGATAGATAGATAGATAGATAGATAGATAGATAGACACAGCAGCCAATGAGACTGTTCCTACACAGCAGCCAATGAAGATGTTCCTACACAGCAGCCATTGAGGATGTTCCTACACAGCAGCCAATGAAAATGTTCTTACACAGCAGCCAGATTGTGACATCGCAGGGATGCACTGTGATGTCACAATCTGGCTGCTGTGTAGGAACATTTTCATTGGCTGCTGTGTAGGAACATCCTCAATGGCTGCTGTGTAGGAACATCTTCATGTGCAGGAACATCTTCATCGTCCAGGAAGGGTATAAAAGGGGGCCGCGCCGCCCTGAGAGTCACTAGATAGATAGATAGAGATAGAGACATATAGATAGATAGATAGATAGATAGATAGATAGATAGATAGATAGATAGATAGATAGATAGATAGATAGATAGATAGATAGATAGATAGATAGATAGATAGATAGACACAGCAGCCAATGAGACTGTTCCTACACAGCAGCCAATGAAGATGTTCCTACACAGCAGCCATAGAGGATGTTCCTACACAGCAGCCAATGAAAATGTTCTTACACAGCAGCCAGATTGTGACATCACAGGGATGCTCTGTGATGTCACAATCTGGCTGCTGTGTAGGAACATTTTCATTGGCTGCTGTGTAGGAACATCCTCAATGGCTGCTGTGTAGGAACATCTTCATGTGCAGGAACATCTTCATCGTCCAGGAAGGGTATAAAAGGGGGCCGCGCCGCCCTGAGAGTCACTAGATAGATAGATAGAGATAGAGACATATAGATAGATAGATAGATAGATAGATAGATGGATAGATAGATAGATAGATAGATAGATAGATAGATAGATAGATAGATAGATAGATAGATAGATAGATAGATAGATAGATAGATAGATAGATAGATAGACACAGCAGCCAATGAGACTGTTCCTACACAGCAGCCAATGAAGATGTTCCTACACAGCAGCCATTGAGGATGTTCCTACACAGCAGCCAATGAAAAT
>NW_028176531.1:1350000-1375000 GCF_949987555.1 Borostomias antarcticus | reverse complement strand
ATGTTCCTACACAGCAGCCAATGAAAATGTTCTTACACAGCAGCCAGATTGTGACATCACAGGGATGCTCTGTGATGTCACAATCTGGCTGCTGTGTAGGAACATTTTCATTGGCTGCTGTGTAGGAACATCCTCAATGGCTGCTGTGTAGGAACATCTTCATGTGCAGGAACATCTTCATCGTCCAGGAAGGGTATAAAAGGGGGCCGCGCCGCCCTGAGAGTCACTAGATAGATAGATAGAGATAGAGACATATAGATAGATAGATAGATAGATAGATAGATAGATAGATAGATAGATAGATAGATAGATAGATAGATAGATAGATGGATAGATAGATAGATAGATAGATAGATAGATAGATAAATAGATAGATAGATGGATAGATAGATAGATAGACACAGCAGCCAATGAGACTGTTCCTACACAGCAGCCAATGAAGATGTTCCTACACAGCAGCCATTGAGGATGTTCCTACAGAGCAGCCAATGAAAATGTTCTTACACAGCAGCCAGATTGTGACATCACAGGGATGCTCTGTGATGTCACAATCTGGCTGCTGTGTAGGAACATTTTCATTGGCTGCTGTGTAGGAACATCCTCAATGGCTGCTGTGTAGGAACATCTTCATGTGCAGGAACATCTTCATCGTCCAGGAAGGGTATAAAAGGGGGCCGCGCCGCCCTGAGAGTCACTAGATAGATAGATAGAGATAGAGACATATAGATAGATAGATAGATAGATAGATAGATAGATAGATAGATAGATAGATAGATAGATAGATAGATAGATAGATAGATAGATAGATAGATAGATAGATAGATAGATAGATAGATAGATAGATTGACACAGCAGCCAATGAGACTGTTCCTACACAGCAGCCAATGAAGATGTTCCTACACAGCAGCCATTGAGGATGTTCCTACAGAGCAGCCAATGAAAATGTTCTTACACAGCAGCCAGATTGTGACATCACAGGGATGCTCTGTGATGTCACAATCTGGCTGCTGTGTAGGAACATTTTCATTGGCTGCTGTGTAGGAACATCCTCAATGGCTGCTGTGTAGGAACATCTTCATGTGCAGGAACATCTTCATCGTCCAGGAAGGGTATAAAAGGGGGCCGCGCCGCCCTGAGAGTCACTAGATAGATAGATAGAGATAGAGACATATAGATAGATAGATAGATAGATATATAGATAGATAGATAGATAGATAGATAGATAGATAGATAGATAGATAGATAGATAGATAGATAGATAGATAGACACAGCAGCCAATGAGACTGTTCCTACACAGCAGCCAATGAAGATGTTCCTACACAGCAGCCATTGAGGATGTTCCTACACAGCAGCCAATGAAAATGTTCTTACACAGCAGCCAGATTGTGACATCACAGGGATGCTCTGTGATGTCACAATCTGGCTGCTGTGTAGGAACATTTTCATTGGCTGCTGTGTAGGAACATCCTCAATGGCTGCTGTGTAGGAACATCTTCATGTGCAGGAACATCTTCATCGTCCAGGAAGGGTATAAAAGGGGGCCGCGCCGCCCTGAGAGTCACTAGATAGATAGATAGAGATAGAGACATATATATAGATAGATAGATAGATAGATAGATAGATAGATAGATAGATAGATAGATAGATAGATAGATAGATAGATAGATAGATAGATAGATAGATAGATAGATAGATAGATAGATAGATAGATAGATAGATAGATAGACACAGCAGCCAATGAGACTGTTCCTACACAGCAGCCAATGAAGATGTTCCTACACAGCAGCCATTGAGGATGTTCCTACACAGCAGCCAATGAAAATGTTCTTACACAGCAGCCAGATTGTGACATCACAGGGATGCTCTGTGATGTCACAATCTGGCTGCTGTGTAGGAACATTTTCATTGGCTGCTGTGTAGGAACATCCTCAATGGCTGCTGTGTAGGAACATCTTCATGTGCAGGAACATCTTCATCGTCCAGGAAGGGTATAAAAGGGGGCCGCGCCGCCCTGAGAGTCACTAGATAGATAGATAGAGATAGAGACATATAGATAGATAGATAGATAGATAGATAGATAGATAGATAGATAGATAGATGGATAGATAGATAGATAGATAGATAGATAGATAGATAGATAGATAGATAGATAGATAGATAGATAGATAGATAGATAGATAGATAGACACAGCAGCCAATGAGACTGTTCCTACACAGCAGCCAATGAAGATGTTCCTACACAGCAGCCATTGAGGATGTTCCTACACAGCAGCCAATGAAAATGTTCTTACACAGCAGCCAGATTGTGACATCACAGGGATGCTCTGTGATGTCACAATCTGGCTGCTGTGTAGGAACATTTTCATTGGCTGCTGTGTAGGAACATCCTCAATGGCTGCTGTGTAGGAACATCTTCATGTGCAGGAACATCTTCATCGTCCAGGAAGGGTATAAAAGGGGGCCGCGCCGCCCTGAGAGTCACTAGATAGATAGATAGATAGATAGATAGATAGATAGATAGATAGATAGATAGATAGAAAGATAGATAGATAGACACAGCAGCCAATGAGACTGTTCCTACACAGCAGCCAATGAAGATGTTCCTACACAGCAGCCATTGAGGATGTTCCTACACAGCAGCCAATGAAAATGTCCTTACACAGCAGCCAGATTGTGACATCACAGGGATGCTCTGTGATGTCACAATCTGGCTGCTGTGTAGGAACATTTTCATTGGCTGCTGTGTAGGAACATCCTCAATGGCTGCTGTGTAGGAACATCTTCATGTGCAGGAACATCTTCATCGTCCAGGAAGGGTATAAAAGGGGGCCGCGCCGCCCTGAGAGTCACTAGATAGATAGATAGAGATAGAGACATATAGATAGATAGATAGATAGATAGATAGATAGATAGATAGATAGATAGACACAGCAGCCAATGAGACTGTTCCTACACAGCAGCCAATGAAGATGTTCCTACACAGCAGCCATTGAGGATGTTCCTACACAGCAGCCAATGAAAATGTTCTTACACAGCAGCCAGATTGTGACATCACAGGGATGCTCTGTGATGTCACAATCTGGCTGCTGTGTAGGAACATTTTCATTGGCTGCTGTGTAGGAACATCCTCAATGGCTGCTGTGTAGGAACATCTTCATGTGCAGGAACATCTTCATCGTCCAGGAAGGGTATAAAAGGGGGCCGTGCCGCCCTGAGAGTCACTAGATAGATAGATAGAGATAGAGACATATAGATAGATAGATAGATAGATAGATAGATAGATAGATGGATAGATAGATAGATAGATAGATAGATAGATAGATAGATAGATAGATAGATAGATAGACACAGCAGCCAATGAGACTGTTCCTACACAGCAGCCAATGAAGATGTTCCTACACAGCAGCCATTGAGGATGTTCCTACACAGCAGCCAATGAAAATGTTCTTACACAGCAGCCAGATTGTGACATCACAGGGATGCTCTGTGATGTCACAATCTGGCTGCTGTGTAGGAACATTTTCATTGGCTGCTGTGTAGGAACATCCTCAATGGCTGCTGTGTAGGAACATCTTCATGTGCAGGAACATCTTCATCGTCCAGGAAGGGTATAAAAGGGGGCCGCGCCGCCCTGAGAGTCACTAGATAGATAGATAGAGATAGAGACATATAGATAGATAGATAGATAGATAGATAGATAGATAGATAGATAGATAGATAGATAGATAGATAGATAGACACAGCAGCCAATGAGACTGTTCCTACACAGCAGCCAATGAAGATGTTCCTACACAGCAGCCATTGAGGATGTTCCTTCACAGCAGCCAATGAAAATGTTCTTACACAGCAGCCAGATTGTGACATCACAGGGATGCTCTGTGATGTCACAATCTGGCTGCTGTGTAGGAACATTTTCATTGGCTGCTGTGTAGGAACATCCTCAATGGCTGCTGTGTAGGAACATCTTCATGTGCAGGAACATCTTCATCGTCCAGGAAGGGTATAAAAGGGGGCCACGCCGCCCTGAGAGTCACTAGATAGATAGATAGAGATAGAGACATATAGATAGATAGATAGATAGATAGATAGATAGATAGATAGATAGATAGATAGATAGATAGATAGATAGATAGATAGATAGATAGATAGACACAGCAGCCAATGAGACTGTTCCTACACAGCAGCCAATGAAGATGTTCCTACACAGCAGCCATTGAGGATGTTCCTACACAGCAGCCAATGAAAATGTTCTTACACAGCAGCCAGATTGTGACATCACAGGGATGCTCTGTGATGTCACAATCTGGCTGCTGTGTAGGAACATTTTCATTGGCTGCTGTGTAGGAACATCCTCAATGGCTGCTGTGTAGGAACATCTTCATGTGCAGGAACATCTTCATCGTCCAGGAAGGGTATAAAAGGGGGCCTTGCCGCCCTGAGAGTCACTAGATAGATAGATAGAGATAGAGACATATAGATAGATAGATAGATAGATAGATAGATAGATGGATAGATAGATAGATAGATAGATAGATAGATAGATAGATAGATAGATAGATAGATAGATAGATAGATAGATAGACACAGCAGCCAATGAGACTGTTCCTACACAGCAGCCAATGAAGATGTTCCTACACAGCAGCCATTGAGGATGTTCCTACACAGCAGCCAATGAAAATGTTCTTACACAGCAGCCAGATTGTGACATCACAGGGATGCTCTGTGATGTCACAATCTGGCTGCTGTGTAGGAACATTTTCATTGGCTGCTGTGTAGGAACATCCTCAATGGCTGCTGTGTAGGAACATCTTCATGTGCAGGAACATCTTCATCGTCCAGGAAGGGTATAAAAGGGGGCCGCGCCGCCCTGAGAGTCACTAGATAGATAGATAGAGATAGAGACATATAGATAGATAGATAGATAGATAGATAGATAGATAGATAGATAGATAGATAGACACAGCAGCCAATGAGACTGTTCCTACACAGCAGCCAATGAAGATGTTCCTACACAGCAGCCATTGAGGATGTTCCTTCACAGCAGCCAATGAAAATGTTCTTACACAGCAGCCAGATTGTGACATCACAGGGATGCTCTGTGATGTCACAATCTGGCTGCTGTGTAGGAACATTTTCATTGGCTGCTGTGTAGGAACATCCTCAATGGCTGCTGTGTAGGAACATCTTCATGTGCAGGAACATCTTCATCGTCCAGGAAGGGTATAAAAGGGGGCCGCGCCGCCCTGAGAGTCACTAGATAGATAGATAGAGATAGAGACATATAGATAGATAGATAGATAGATAGATAGATAGATAGATAGATAGATAGATAGATAGATAGATAGATAGATAGATAGATAGATAGATAGACACAGCAGCCAATGAGACTGTTCCTACACAGCAGCCAATGAAGATGTTCCTACACAGCAGCCATTGAGGATGTTCCTACACAGCAGCCAATGAAAATGTTCTTACACAGCAGCCAGATTGTGACATCACAGGGATGCTCTGTGATGTCACAATCTGGCTGCTGTGTAGGAACATTTTCATTGGCTGCTGTGTAGGAACATCCTCAATGGCTGCTGTGTAGGAACATCTTCATGTGCAGGAATATCTTCATCGTCCAGGAAGGGTATAAAAGGGGGCCGCGCCGCCCTGAGAGTCACTGTATAGATAGATAGAGATAGAGACATATAGATAGATAGATAGATAGATAGATAGATAGATAGATAGATAGATAGATAGATAGATAGATAGATAGATAGATAGATAGATAGACACAGCAGCCAATGAGACTGTTCCTACACAGCAGCCAATGAAGATGTTCCTACACAGCAGCCATTGAGGATGTTCCTACACAGCAGCCAATGAAAATGTTCTTACACAGCAGCCAGATTGTGACATCACAGGGATGCTCTGTGATGTCACAATCTGGCTGCTGTGTAGGAACATTTTCATTGGCTGCTGTGTAGGAACATCCTCAATGGCTGCTGTGTAGGAACATCTTCATGTGCAGGAACATCTTCATCGTCCAGGAAGGGTATAAAAGGGGGCCGCGCCGCCCTGAGAGTCACTAGATAGATAGATAGAGATAGAGACATATAGATAGATAGATAGATAGATAGATAGATAGATAGATAGATAGATAGATAGATAGATAGATAGATAGATAGATAGATAGATAGATAGATAGATAGATAGATAGATAGATAGATAGATAGATAGATAGATAGACACAGCAGCCAATGAGACTGTTCCTACACAGCAGCCAATGAAAATGTTCTTACACAGCAGCCAGATTGTGACATCACAGGGATGCTCTGTGATGTCACAATCTGGCTGCTGTGTAGGAACATTTTCATTGGCTGCTGTGTAGGAACATCCTCAATGGCTGCTGTGTAGGAACATCTTCATGTGCAGGAACATCTTCATCGTCCAGGAAGGGTATAAAAGGGGGCCGCGCCGCCCTGAGAGTCACTAGATAGATAGATAGAGATAGAGACATATAGATAGATAGATAGATAGATAGATAGATAGATAGATAGATAGATAGATAGATAGATGGATAGATAGATAGATAGATAGATAGATAGATAGATAGATAGATAGATAGATAGATAGATAGACACAGCAGCCAATGAGACTGTTCCTACACAGCAGCCAATGAAGATGTTCCTACACAGCAGCCATTGAGGATGTTCCTACACAGCAGCCAATGAAAATGTTCTTACACAGCAGCCAGATTGTGACATCACAGGGATGCTCTGTGATGTCACAATCTGGCTGCTGTGTAGGAACATTTTCATTGGCTGCTGTGTAGGAACATCCTCAATGGCTGCTGTGTAGGAACATCTTCATGTGCAGGAACATCTTCATCGTCCAGGAAGGGTATAAAAGGGGGCCGCGCCGCCCTGAGAGTCACTAGATAGATAGATAGAGATAGAGACATATAGATAGATAGATAGATAGATAGATAGATAGATAGATAGATAGATAGATAGATAGATAGATAGATAGATAGACACAGCAGCCAATGAGACTGTTCCTACACAGCAGCCAATGAAGATGTTCCTACACAGCAGCCATTGAGGATGTTCCTACACAGCAGCCAATGAAAATGTTCTTACACAGCAGCCAGATTGTGACATCACAGGGATGCTCTGTGATGTCACAATCTGGCTGCTGTGTAGGAACATTTTCATTGGCTGCTGTGTAGGAACATCCTCAATGGCTGCTGTGTAGGAACATCTTCATGTGCAGGAACATCTTCATCGTCCAGGAAGGGTATAAAAGGGGGCCGCGCCGCCCTGAGAGTCACTAGATAGATAGATAGAGATAGAGACATATAGATAGATAGATGGATAGATAGATAGATAGATAGATAGATAGATAGATAGATAGATAGATAGATAGATAGATAGATAGATAGATAGACACAGCAGCCAATGAGACTGTTCCTACACAGCAGCCAATGAAGATGTTCCTACACAGCAGCCATTGAGGATGTTCCTACACAGCAGCCAATGAAAATGTTCTTACACAGCAGCCAGATTGTGACATCACAGGGATGCTCTGTGATGTCACAATCTGGCTGCTGTGTAGGAACATTTTCATTGGCTGCTGTGTAGGAACATCCTCAATGGCTGCTGTGTAGGAACATCTTCATGTGCAGGAACATCTTCATCGTCCAGGAAGGGTATAAAAGGGGGCCGCGCCGCCCTGAGAGTCACTAGATAGATAGATAGAGATAGAGACATATAGATAGATAGATAGATAGATAGATAGATGGATAGATAGATAGATAGATAGATAGATAGATAGATAGATAGATAGATAGATAGATAGATAGATAGATAGATAGATAGATAAATAGATAGATAGATAGATAGATAGATAGACACAGCAGCCAATGAGACTGTTCCTACACAGCAGCCAATGAAGATGTTCCTACACAGCAGCCATTGAGGATGTTCCTACACAGCAGCCAATGAAAATGTTCTTACACAGCAGCCAGATTGTGACATCATAGGGATGCTCTGTGATGTCACAATCTGGCTGCTGTGTAGGAACATTTTCATTGGCTGCTGTGTAGGAACATCCTCAATGGCTGCTGTGTAGGAACATCTTCATTTGCAGGAACATCTTCATCGTCCAGGAAGGGTATAAAAGGGGGCCGCGCCGCCCTGAGAGTCACTAGATAGATAGATAGAGATAGAGACATATAGATAGATAGATAGATAGATAGATAGATAGATAGATAGATAGATAGATAGATAGATAGATAGATAGATAGACACAGCAGCCAATGAGACTGTTCCTACACAGCAGCCAATGAAGATGTTCCTACACAGCAGCCATTGAGGATGTTCCTACACAGCAGCCAATGAAAATGTTCTTACACAGCAGCCAGATTGTGACATCACAGGGATGCTCTGTGATGTCACAATCTGGCTGCTGTGTAGGAACATTTTCATTGGCTGCTGTGTAGGAACATCCTCAATGGCTGCTGTGTAGGAACATCTTCATGTGCAGGAACATCTTCATCGTCCAGGAAGGGTATAAAAGGGGGCCGCGCCGCCCTGAGAGTCACTAGATAGATAGATAGAGATAGAGACATATAGATAGATAGATAGATAGATAGATAGATAGATAGATAGATAGATAGATAGATAGATAGATAGATAGATAGATAGATAGATAGATAGATAGATAGATAGACACAGCAGCCAATGAGACTGTTCCTACACAGCAGCCAATGAAGATGTTCCTACACAGCAGCCATTGAGGATGTTCCTACACAGCAGCCAATGAAAATGTTCTTACACAGCAGCCAGATTGTGACATCACAGGGATGCTCTGTGATGTCACAATCTGGCTGCTGTGTAGGAACATTTTCATTGGCTGCTGTGTAGGAACATCCTCAATGGCTGCTGTGTAGGAACATCTTCATGTGCAGGAACATCTTCATCGTCCAGGAAGGGTATAAAAGGGGGCCGCGCCGCCCTGAGAGTCACTAGATAGATAGATAGAGATAGAGACATATAGATAGATAGATAGATAGATAGATAGATAGATAGATAGATAGATAGATAGATAGATAGATAGATAGATAGATAGATGGATAGATAGATAGATAGATAGATAGATAGATAGATAGATAGATAGATAGATAGATAGATAGATAGATAGATAGATAGATAGATAGATAGATAGATAGATAGACACAGCAGCCAATGAGACTGTTCCTACACAGCAGCCAATGAAGATGTTCCTACACAGCAGCCATTGAGGATGTTCCTACACAGCAGCCAATGAAAATGTTCTTACACAGCAGCCAGATTGTGACATCACAGGGATGCTCTGTGATGTCACAATCTGGCTGCTGTGTAGGAACATTTTCATTGGCTGCTGTGTAGGAACATCCTCAATGGCTGCTGTGTAGGAACATCTTCATTTGCAGGAACATCTTCATCGTCCAGGAAGGGTATAAAAGGGGGCCGCGCCGCCCTGAGAGTCACTAGATAGATAGATAGAGATAGAGACATATAGATAGATAGATAGATAGATAGATAGATAGATAGATAGATAGATAGATAGATAGATAGATAGATAGATAGATAGATAGACACAGCAGCCAATGAGACTGTTCCTACACAGCAGCCAATGAAGATGTTCCTACACAGCAGCCATTGAGGATGTTCCTACACAGCAGCCAATGAAAATGTTCTTACACAGCAGCCAGATTGTGACATCACAGGGATGCTCTGTGATGTCACAATCTGGCTGCTGTGTAGGAACATTTTCATTGGCTGCTGTGTAGGAACATCCTCAATGGCTGCTGTGTAGGAACATCTTCATGTGCAGGAACATCTTCATCGTCCAGGAAGGGTATAAAAGGGGGCCGCGCCGCCCTGAGAGTCACTAGATAGATAGATAGAGATAGAGACATATAGATAGATAGATAGATAGATAGATAGATAGACACAGCAGCCAATGAGACTGTTCCTACACAGCAGCCAATGAAGATGTTCCTACACAGCAGCCATTGAGGATGTTCCTACACAGCAGCCAATGAAAATGTTCTTACACAGCAGCCAGATTGTGACATCACAGGGATGCTCTGTGATGTCACAATCTGGCTGCTGTGTAGGAACATTTTCATTGGCTGCTGTGTAGGAACATCCTCAATGGCTGCTGTGTAGGAACATCTTCATGTGCAGGAACATCTTCATCGTCCAGGAAGGGTATAAAAGGGGGCCGCGCCGCCCTGAGAGTCACTAGATAGATAGATAGAGATAGAGACATATAGATAGATAGATAGATAGATAGATAGATAGATAGATAGATAGATAGATGGATAGATAGATAGATAGATAGATAGATAGATAGATAGATAGATAGATAGATAGATAGATAGATAGATAGATAGATAGATAGATAGATAGACACAGCAGCCAATGAGACTGTTCCTACACAGCAGCCAATGAAGATGTTCCTACACAGCAGCCATTGAGGATGTTCCTACACAGCAGCCAATGAAAATGTTCTTACACAGCAGCCAGATTGTGACATCACAGGGATGCTCTGTGATGTCACAATCTGGCTGCTGTGTAGGAACATTTTCATTGGCTGCTGTGTAGGAACATCCTCAATGGCTGCTGTGTAGGAACATCTTCATTTGCAGGAACATCTTCATCGTCCAGGAAGGGTATAAAAGGGGGCCGCGCCGCCCTGAGAGTCACTAGATAGATAGATAGAGATAGAGACATATAGATAGATAGATAGATAGATAGATAGATAGATAGATAGATAGATAGATAGATAGATAGATAGATAGATAGATAGATAGATAGATAGATAGATAGATAGATAGATAGATAGATAGATAGATAGACACAGCAGCCAATGAGACTGTTCCTACACAGCAGCCAATGAAGATGTTCCTACACAGCAGCCATTGAGGATGTTCCTACACAGCAGCCAATGAAAATGTTCTTACACAGCAGCCAGATTGTGACATCACAGGGATGCTCTGTGATGTCACAATCTGGCTGCTGTGTAGGAACATTTTCATTGGCTGCTGTGTAGGAACATCCTCAATGGCTGCTGTGTAGGAACATCTTCATGTGCAGGAACATCTTCATCGTCCAGGAAGGGTATAAAAGGGGGCCGCGCCGCCCTGAGAGTCACTAGATAGATAGATAGAGATAGAGACATATAGATAGATAGATAGATAGATAGATAGATAGATAGATAGATAGATAGATAGATAGATGGATAGATAGATAGATAGATAGATAGATAGATAGATAGATAGATAGATAGATAGATAGATAGATAGACACAGCAGCCAATGAGACTGTTCCTACACAGCAGCCAATGAAGATGTTCCTACACAGCAGCCATTGAGGATGTTCCTACACAGCAGCCAATGAAAATGTTCTTACACAGCAGCCAGATTGTGACATCACAGGGATGCTCTGTGATGTCACAATCTGGCTGCTGTGTAGGAACATTTTCATTGGCTGCTGTGTAGGAACATCCTCAATGGCTGCTGTGTAGGAACATCTTCATGTGCAGGAACATCTTCATCGTCCAGGAAGGGTATAAAAGGGGGCCGCGCCGCCCTGAGAGTCACTAGATAGATAGATAGAGATAGAGACATATAGATAGATAGATAGATAGATAGATAGATAGATAGATAGATGGATAGATAGATAGATAGATAGATAGATAGATAGATAGATAGATAGATAGATAGATAGATAGATAGATAGATAGATAGATAGATAGATAGATAGATAGATAGATAGACACAGCAGCCAATGAGACTGTTCCTACACAGCAGCCAATGAAGATGTTCCTACACAGCAGCCATTGAGGATGTTCCTACACAGCAGCCAATGAAAATGTTCTTACACAGCAGCCAGATTGTGACATCACAGGGATGCTCTGTGATGTCACAATCTGGCTGCTGTGTAGGAACATTTTCATTGGCTGCTGTGTAGGAACATCCTCAATGGCTGCTGTGTAGGAACATCTTCATGTGCAGGAACATCTTCATCGTCCAGGAAGGGTATAAAAGGGGGCCGCGCCGCCCTGAGAGTCACTAGATAGATAGATAGATAGATAGATAGATAGATAGATAGATAGATAGATAGATAGATAGATAGATAGATAGATAGATAGATAGATAGATAGACACAGCAGCCAATGAGACTGTTCCTACACAGCAGCCAATGAAGATGTTCCTACACAGCAGCCATTGAGGATGTTCCTACACAGCAGCCAATGAAAATGTTCTTACACAGCAGCCAGATTGTGACATCACAGGGATGCTCTGTGATGTCACAATCTGGCTGCTGTGTAGGAACATTTTCATTGGCTGCTGTGTAGGAACATCCTCAATGGCTGCTGTGTAGGAACATCTTCATGTGCAGGAACATCTTCATCGTCCAGGAAGGGTATAAAAGGGGGCCGCGCCGCCCTGAGAGTCACTAGATAGATAGATAGAGATAGAGACATATAGATAGATAGATAGATAGATAGATAGACACAGCAGCCAATGAGACTGTTCCTACACAGCAGCCAATGAAGATGTTCCTACACAGCAGCCATTGAGGATGTTCCTACACAGCAGCCAATGAAAATGTTCTTACACAGCAGCCAGATTGTGACATCACAGGGATGCTCTGTGATGTCACAATCTGGCTGCTGTGTAGGAACATTTTCATTGGCTGCTGTGTAGGAACATCCTCAATGGCTGCTGTGTAGGAACATCTTCATGTGCAGGAACATCTTCATCGTCCAGGAAGGGTATAAAAGGGGGCCGCGCCGCCCTGAGAGTCACTAGATAGATAGATAGAGATAGAGACATATAGATAGATAGATAGATAGATAGATAGATAGATGGATAGATAGATAGATAGATAGATAGATAGATAGATAGATAGATAGATAGATAGATAGATAGATAGATAGATAGATAGATAGATAGATAGATAGATAGATAGACACAGCAGCCAATGAGACTGTTCCTACACAGCAGCCAATGAAGATGTTCCTACACAGCAGCCATTGAGGATGTTCCTACACAGCAGCCAATGAAAATGTTCTTACACAGCAGCCAGATTGTGACATCACAGGGATGCTCTGTGATGTCACAATCTGGCTGCTGTGTAGGAACATTTTCATTGGCTGCTGTGTAGGAACATCCTCAATGGCTGCTGTGTAGGAACATCTTCATGTGCAGGAACATCTTCATCGTCCAGGAAGGGTATAAAAGGGGGCCGCGCCGCCCTGAGAGTCACTAGATAGATAGATAGAGATAGAGACATATAGATAGATAGATAGATAGATAGATAGATAGATAGATAGATAGATAGATAGATAGATAGATAGATAGATAGATAGATAGATAGATAGACACAGCAGCCAATGAGACTGTTCCTACACAGCAGCCAATGAAGATGTTCCTACACAGCAGCCATTGAGGATGTTCCTACACAGCAGCCAATGAAAATGTTCTTACACAGCAGCCAGATTGTGACATCACAGGGATGCTCTGTGATGTCACAATCTGGCTGCTGTGTAGGAACATTTTCATTGGCTGCTGTGTAGGAACATCCTCAATGGCTGCTGTGTAGGAACATTTTCATTGGCTGCTGTGTAGGAACATCCTCAATGGCTGCTGTGTAGGAACATCTTCATGTGCAGGAACATCTTCATCGTCCAGGAAGGGTATAAAAGGGGGCCGCGCCGCCCTGAGAGTCACTAGATAGATAGATAGAGATAGAGACATATAGATAGATAGATAGATAGATAGATAGATAGATAGATAGATAGATAGATAGATAGATAGATAGATAGATAGATAGATAGATAGATAGATAGATAGACACAGCAGCCAATGAGACTGTTCCTACACAGCAGCCAATGAAGATGTTCCTACACAGCAGCCATTGAGGATGTTCCTACACAGCAGCCAATGAAAATGTTCTTACACAGCAGCCAGATTGTGACATCACAGGGATGCTCTGTGATGTCACAATCTGGCTGCTGTGTAGGAACATTTTCATTGGCTGCTGTGTAGGAACATCCTCAATGGCTGCTGTGTAGGAACATCTTCATGTGCAGGAACATCTTCATCGTCCAGGAAGGGTATAAAAGGGGGCCGCGCCGCCCTGAGAGTCACTGGATAGATAGATAGAGATAGAGACATATAGATAGATAGATAGATAGATAGATAGATAGATAGATAGATAGATAGATAGATAGATAGATAGATAGATAGATAGATAGACACAGCAGCCAATGAGACTGTTCCTACACAGCAGCCAATGAAGATGTTCCTACACAGCAGCCATTGAGGATGTTCCTACACAGCAGCCAATGAAAATGTTCTTACACAGCAGCCAGATTGTGACATCACAGGGATGCTCTGTGATGTCACAATCTGGCTGCTGTGTAGGAACATTTTCATTGGCTGCTGTGTAGGAACATCCTCAATGGCTGCTGTGTAGGAACATCTTCATGTGCAGGAACATCTTCATCGTCCAGGAAGGGTATAAAAGGGGGCCGCGCCGCCCTGAGAGTCACTAGATAGATAGATAGAGATAGAGACATATAGATAGATAGATAGATAGATAGATAGATAGATAGACACAGCAGCCAATGAGACTGTTCCTACACAGCAGCCAATGAAGATGTTCCTACACAGCAGCCATTGAGGATGTTCCTACACAGCAGCCAATGAAAATGTTCTTACACAGCAGCCAGATTGTGACATCACAGGGATGCTCTGTGATGTCACAATCTGGCTGCTGTGTAGGAACATTTTCATTGGCTGCTGTGTAGGAACATCCTCAATGGCTGCTGTGTAGGAACATCTTCATGTGCAGGAACATCTTCATCGTCCAGGAAGGGTATAAAAGGGGGCCGCGCCGCCCTGAGAGTCACTAGATAGATAGATAGAGATAGAGACATATAGATAGATAGATAGATAGATAGATAGATAGATAGATAGATAGATAGATAGATGGATAGATAGATAGATAGATAGATAGATAGATAGATAGATAGATAGATAGATAGATAGATAGATAGATAGACACAGCAGCCAATGAGACTGTTCCTACACAGCAGCCAATGAAGATGTTCCTACACAGCAGCCATTGAGGATGTTCCTACACAGCAGCCAATGAAAATGTTCTTACACAGCAGCCAGATTGTGACATCACAGGGATGCTCTGTGATGTCACAATCTGGCTGCTGTGTAGGAACATTTTCATTGGCTGCTGTGTAGGAACATCCTCAATGGCTGCTGTGTAGGAACATCTTCATGTGCAGGAACATCTTCATCGTCCAGGAAGGGTATAAAAGGGGGCCGCGCCGCCCTGAGAGTCACTAGATAGATAGATAGAGATAGAGACATATAGATAGATAGATAGATAGATAGATAGATAGACACAGCAGCCAATGAGACTGTTCCTACACAGCAGCCAATGAAGATGTTCCTACACAGCAGCCATTGAGGATGTTCCTACACAGCAGCCAATGAAAATGTTCTTACACAGCAGCCAGATTGTGACATCACAGGGATGCTCTGTGATGTCACAATCTGGCTGCTGTGTAGGAACATTTTCATTGGCTGCTGTGTAGGAACATCCTCAATGGCTGCTGTGTAGGAACATCTTCATGTGCAGGAACATCTTCATCGTCCAGGAAGGGTATAAAAGGGGGCCGCGCCGCCCTGAGAGTCACTAGATAGATAGATAGAGATAGAGACATATAGATAGATAGATAGATAGATAGATAGATAGATAGATAGATAGATAGATAGATAGATAGATAGATAGATAGATAGATAGATAGATAGATAGATAGATAGATAGATAGATAGATAGATAGATAGATAGATAGATAGATAGATAGACACAGCAGCCAATGAGACTGTTCCTACACAGCAGCCAATGAAGATGTTCCTACACAGCAGCCATTGAGGATGTTCCTACACAGCAGCCAATGAAAATGTTCTTACACAGCAGCCAGATTGTGACATCACAGGGATGCTCTGTGATGTCACAATCTGGCTGCTGTGTAGGAACATTTTCATTGGCTGCTGTGTAGGAACATCCTCAATGGCTGCTGTGTAGGAACATCTTCATGTGCAGGAACATCTTCATCGTCCAGGAAGGGTATAAAAGGGGGCCGCGCCGCCCTGAGAGTCACTAGATAGATAGATAGAGATAGAGACATATAGATAGATAGATAGATAGATAGATAGATAGATAGATAGATAGATAGATAGATAGATAGATAGATAGATAGATAGATAGATAGATAGACACAGCAGCCAATGAGACTGTTCCTACACAGCAGCCAATGAAGATGTTCCTACACAGCAGCCATTGAGGATGTTCCTACACAGCAGCCAATGAAAATGTTCTTACACAGCAGCCAGATTGTGACATCACAGGGATGCTCTGTTATGTCACAATCTGGCTGCTGTGTAGGAACATTTTCATTGGCTGCTGTGTAGGAACATCCTCAATGGCTGCTGTGTAGGAACATCTTCATGTGCAGGAACATCTTCATCGTCCAGGAAGGGTATAAAAGCGGGCCGCGCCGCCCTGAGAGTCACTAGATGGATAGATAGAGATAGAGACATATAGATAGATAGATAGATAGATAGATAGATAGATAGATAGATAGATAGATAGATAGATAGATAGATAGATAGATAGATAGATAGATAGACACAGCAGCCAATGAGACTGTTCCTACACAGCAGCCAATGAAGATGTTCCTACACAGCAGCCATTGAGGATGTTCCTACACAGCAGCCAATGAAAATGTTCTTACACAGCAGCCAGATTGTGACATCACAGGGATGCTCTGTGATGTCACAATCTGGCTGCTGTGTAGGAACATTTTCATTGGCTGCTGTGTAGGAACATCCTCAATGGCTGCTGTGTAGGAACATCTTCATGTGCAGGAACATCTTCATCGTCCAGGAAGGGTATAAAAGGGGGCCGCGCCGCCCTGAGAGTCACTGGATAGATAGATAGAGATAGAGACATATAGATAGATAGATAGATAGATAGATAGATAGATAGATAGATAGATAGATAGATAGATAGATAGATAGATAGATAGATAGATAGATAGATAGACACAGCAGCCAATGAGACTGTTCCTACACAGCAGCCAATGAAGATGTTCCTACACAGCAGCCATTGAGGATGTTCCTACACAGCAGCCAATGAAAATGTTCTTACACAGCAGCCAGATTGTGACATCACAGGGATGCTCTGTGATGTCACAATCTGGCTGCTGTGTAGGAACATTTTCATTGGCTGCTGTGTAGGAACATCCTCAATGGCTGCTGTGTAGGAACATCTTCATGTGCAGGAACATCTTCATCGTCCAGGAAGGGTATAAAAGGGGGCCGCGCCGCCCTGAGAGTCACTAGATAGATAGATAGAGATAGAGACATATAGATAGATAGATAGATAGATAGATAGATAGATAGATAGATAGATAGATAGATAGATAGATAGATAGATAGATAGACACAGCAGCCAATGAGACTGTTCCTACACAGCAGCCAATGAAGATGTTCCTACACAGCAGCCATTGAGGATGTTCCTACACAGCAGCCAATGAAAATGTTCTTACACAGCAGCCAGATTGTGACATCACAGGGATGCTCTGTGATGTCACAATCTGGCTGCTGTGTAGGAACATTTTCATTGGCTGCTGTGTAGGAACATCCTCAATGGCTGCTGTGTAGGAACATCTTCATGTGCAGGAACATCTTCATCGTCCAGGAAGGGTATAAAAGGGGGCCGCGCCGCCCTGAGAGTCACTAGATAGATAGATAGAGATAGAGACATATAGATAGATAGATAGATAGATAGATAGATAGATAGATAGATAGATAGATAGATAGATAGATAGATAGATAGATAGATAGATAGATAGATAGATAGATAGATAGATAGATAGATAGATGGATAGATAGATAGATAGATAGATAGATAGATAGATAGATAGATGGACACAGCAGCCAATGAGACTGTTCCTACACAGCAGCCAATGAAGATGTTCCTACACAGCAGCCATTGAGGATGTTCCTACACAGCAGCCAATGAAAATGTTCTTACACAGCAGCCAGATTGTGACATCACAGGGATGCTCTGTGATGTCACAATCTGGCTGCTGTGTAGGAACATTTTCATTGGCTGCTGTGTAGGAACATCCTCAATGGCTGCTGTGTAGGAACATCTTCATGTGCAGGAACATCTTCATCGTCCAGGAAGGGTATAAAAGGGGGCCGCGCCGCCCTGAGAGTCACTAGATAGATAGATAGAGATAGAGACATATAGATAGATAGATAGATAGATAGATAGATAGATAGATAGATAGATAGATAGATAGATAGATAGATAGATAGATAGATAGATAGATAGATAGATAGATAGATAGATAGACACAGCAGCCAATGAGACTGTTCCTACACAGCAGCCAATGAAGTTGTTCCTACACAGCAGCCATTGAGGATGTTCCTACACAGCAGCCAATGAAAATGTTCTTACACAGCAGCCAGATTGTGACATCACAGGGATGCTCTGTGATGTCACAATCTGGCTGCTGTGTAGGAACATTTTCATTGGCTGCTGTGTAGGAACATCCTCAATGGCTGCTGTGTAGGAACATCTTCATGTGCAGGAACATCTTCATCGTCCAGGAAGGGTATAAAAGGGGGCCGCGCCGCCCTGAGAGTCACTAGATAGATAGATAGAGATAGAGACATATAGATAGATAGATAGATAGATAGATAGATAGATAGATAGATAGATAGATAGATAGATAGATAGATAGATAGATAGATAGATAGATAGATAGACACAGCAGCCAATGAGACTGTTCCTACACAGCAGCCAATGAAGATGTTCCTACACAGCAGCCATTGAGGATGTTCCTACACAGCAGCCAATGAAAATGTTCTTACACAGCAGCCAGATTGTGACATCACAGGGATGCTCTGTGATGTCACAATCTGGCTGCTGTGTAGGAACATTTTCATTGGCTGCTGTGTAGGAACATCCTCAATGGCTGCTGTGTAGGAACATCTTCATGTGCAGGAACATCTTCATCGTCCAGGAAGGGTATAAAAGGGGGCCGCGCCGCCCTGAGAGTCACTAGATAGATAGATAGAGATAGAGACATATAGATAGATAGATAGATAGATAGATAGATAGATAGATAGATAGATAGATAGATAGATAGATAGATAGATAGATAGATAGACACAGCAGCCAATGAGACTGTTCCTACACAGCAGCCAATGAAGATGTTCCTACACAGCAGCCATTGAGGATGTTCCTACACAGCAGCCAATGAAAATGTTCTTACACAGCAGCCAGATTGTGACATCACAGGGATGCTCTGTTATGTCACAATCTGGCTGCTGTGTAGGAACATTTTCATTGGCTGCTGTGTAGGAACATCCTCAATGGCTGATGTGTAGGAACATCTTCATGTGCAGGAACATCTTCATCGTCCAGGAAGGGTATAAAAGGGGGCCGCGCCGCCCTGAGAGTCACTAGATGGATAGATAGAGATAGAGACATATAGATAGATAGATAGATAGATAGATAGATAGATAGATAGATAGATAGATAGATAGATAGATAGATAGATAGATAGATAGATAGATAGATAGATAGATAGATAGATAGATAGATAGATAGACACAGCAGCCAATGAGACTGTTCCTACACAGCAGCCAATGAAGATGTTCCTACACAGCAGCCATTGAGGATGTTCCTACACAGCAGCCAATGAAAATGTTCTTACACAGCAGCCAGATTGTGACATCACAGGGATGCTCTGTGATGTCACAATCTGGCTGCTGTGTAGGAACATTTTCATTGGCTGCTGTGTAGGAACATCCTCAATGGCTGCTGTGTAGGAACATCTTCATGTGCAGGAACATCTTCATCGTCCAGGAAGGGTATAAAAGGGGGCCGCGCCGCCCTGAGAGTCACTGGATAGATAGATAGAGATAGAGACATATAGATAGATAGATAGATAGATAGATAGATAGATAGATAGATAGATAGATAGATAGATAGATAGATAGATAGATAGATAGATAGATAGATAGATAGATAGATAGATAGATAGATAGATAGATAGATAGATAGATAGACACAGCAGCCAATGAGACTGTTCCTACACAGCAGCCAATGAAGATGTTCCTACACAGCAGCCATTGAGGATGTTCCTACACAGCAGCCAATGAAAATGTTCTTACACAGCAGCCAGATTGTGACATCACAGGGATGCTCTGTGATGTCACAATCTGGCTGCTGTGTAGGAACATCCTCAATGGCTGCTGTGTAGGAACATCTTCATGTGCAGGAACATCTTCATCGTCCAGGAAGGGTATAAAAGGGGGCCGCGCCGCCCTGAGAGTCACTAGATAGATAGATAGAGATAGAGACATATAGATAGATAGATAGATAGATAGATAGATAGATAGATAGATAGATAGATAGATAGATAGATAGATAGATAGATAGATAGATAGATAGATAGACACAGCAGCCAATGAGACTGTTCCTACACAGCAGCCAATGAAGATGTTCCTACACAGCAGCCATTGAGGATGTTCCTACACAGCAGCCAATGAAAATGTTCTTACACAGCAGCCAGATTGTGACATCACAGGGATGCTCTGTTATGTCACAATCTGGCTGCTGTGTAGGAACATTTTCATTGGCTGCTGTGTAGGAACATCCTCAATGGCTGATGTGTAGGAACATCTTCATGTGCAGGAACATCTTCATCGTCCAGGAAGGGTATAAAAGGGGGCCGCGCCGCCCTGAGAGTCACTAGATGGATAGATCGAGATAGAGACATATAGATAGATAGATAGATAGATAGATAGATAGATAGATAGATAGATAGATAGATAGATAGATAGATAGATAGATAGATAGATAGATAGATAGATAGACACAGCAGCCAATGAGACTGTTCCTACACAGCAGCCAATGAAGATGTTCCTACACAGCAGCCATTGAGGATGTTCCTACACAGCAGCCAATGAAAATGTTCTTACACAGCAGCCAGATTGTGACATCACAGGGATGCTCTGTGATGTCACAATCTGGCTGCTGTGTAGGAACATTTTCATTGGCTGCTGTGTAGGAACATCCTCAATGGCTGCTGTGTAGGAACATCTTCATGTGCAGGAACATCTTCATCGTCCAGGAAGGGTATAAAAGGGGGCCGCGCCGCCCTGAGAGTCACTAGATAGATAGATAGAGATAGAGACATATAGATAGATAGATAGATAGATAGATAGATAGATAGATAGATAGATAGATAGATAGATAGATAGATAGATAGATAGATAGATAGACACAGCAGCCAATGAGACTGTTCCTACACAGCAGCCAATGAAGATGTTCCTACACAGCAGCCATTGAGGATGTTCCTACACAGCAGCCAATGAAAATGTTCTTACACAGCAGCCAGATTGTGACATCACAGGGATGCTCTGTTATGTCACAATCTGGCTGCTGTGTAGGAACATTTTCATTGGCTGCTGTGTAGGAACATCCTCAATGGCTGATGTGTAGGAACATCTTCATGTGCAGGAACATCTTCATCGTCCAGGAAGGGTATAAAAGGGGGCCGCGCCGCCCTGAGAGTCACTAGATGGATAGATAGAGATAGAGACATATAGATAGATAGATAGATAGATAGATAGATAGATAGATAGATAGATAGATAGATAGATAGATAGATAGATAGATAGATAGATAGATAGATAGATAGATAGACACAGCAGCCAATGAGACTGTTCCTACACAGCAGCCAATGAAGATGTTCCTACACAGCAGCCATTGAGGATGTTCCTACACAGCAGCCAATGAAAATGTTCTTACACAGCAGCCAGATTGTGACATCACAGGGATGCTCTGTGATGTCACAATCTGGCTGCTGTGTAGGAACATTTTCATTGGCTGCTGTGTAGGAACATCCTCAATGGCTGCTGTGTAGGAACATCTTCATGTGCAGGAACATCTTCATCGTCCAGGAAGGGTATAAAAGGGGGCCGCGCCGCCCTGAGAGTCACTGGATAGATAGATAGAGATAGAGACATATAGATAGATAGATAGATAGATAGATAGATAGATAGATAGATAGATAGATAGATAGATAGATAGATAGATAGATAGATAGATAGATAGATAGATAGATAGATAGATAGATAGATAGACACAGCAGCCAATGAGACTGTTCCTACACAGCAGCCAATGAAGATGTTCCTACACAGCAGCCATTGAGGATGTTCCTACACAGCAGCCAATGAAAATGTTCTTACACAGCAGCCAGATTGTGACATCACAGGGATGCTCTGTGATGTCACAATCTGGCTGCTGTGTAGGAACATTTTCATTGGCTGCTGTGTAGGAACATCCTCAATGGCTGCTGTGTAGGAACATCTTCATGTGCAGGAACATCTTCATCGTCCAGGAAGGGTATAAAAGGGGGCCGCGCCGCCCTGAGAGTCACTAGATAGATAGATAGAGATAGAGACATATAGATAGATAGATAGATAGATAGATAGATAGATAGATAGATAGATAGATAGATAGATAGATAGATAGATAGATAGATAGATAGATAGATAGATAGATAGATAGATAGACACAGCAGCCAATGAGACTGTTCCTACACAGCAGCCAATGAAGATGTTCCTACACAGCAGCCATTGAGGATGTTCCTACACAGCAGCCAATGAAAATGTTCTTACACAGCAGCCAGATTGTGACATCACAGGGATGCTCTGTTATGTCACAATCTGGCTGCTGTGTAGGAACATTTTCATTGGCTGCTGTGTAGGAACATCCTCAATGGCTGATGTGTAGGAACATCTTCATGTGCAGGAACATCTTCATCGTCCAGGAAGGGTATAAAAGGGGGCCGCGCCGCCCTGAGAGTCACTAGATGGATAGATAGAGATAGAGACATATAGATAGATAGATAGATAGATAGATAGATAGATAGATAGATAGATAGATAGATAGATAGATAGATAGATAGATAGATAGATAGATAGATAGATAGATAGATAGATAGATAGATAGACACAGCAGCCAATGAGACTGTTCCTACACAGCAGCCAATGAAGATGTTCCTACACAGCAGCCATTGAGGATGTTCCTACACAGCAGCCAATGAAAATGTTCTTACACAGCAGCCAGATTGTGACATCACAGGGATGCTCTGTGATGTCACAATCTGGCTGCTGTGTAGGAACATTTTCATTGGCTGCTGTGTAGGAACATCCTCAATGGCTGCTGTGTAGGAACATCTTCATGTGCAGGAACATCTTCATCGTCCAGGAAGGGTATAAAAGGGGGCCGCGCCGCCCTGAGAGTCACTGGATAGATAGATAGAGATAGAGACATATAGATAGATAGATAGATAGATAGATAGATAGATAGATAGATAGATAGATAGATAGATAGATAGATAGATAGATAGATAGATAGATAGATAGATAGACACAGCAGCCAATGAGACTGTTCCTACACAGCAGCCAATGAAGATGTTCCTACACAGCAGCCATTGAGGATGTTCCTACACAGCAGCCAATGAAAATGTTCTTACACAGCAGCCAGATTGTGACATCACAGGGATGCTCTGTGATGTCACAATCTGGCTGCTGTGTAGGAACATTTTCATTGGCTGCTGTGTAGGAACATCCTCAATGGCTGCTGTGTAGGAACATCTTCATGTGCAGGAACATCTTCATCGTCCAGGAAGGGTATAAAAGGGGGCCGCGCCGCCCTGAGAGTCACTAGATAGATAGATAGAGATAGAGACATATAGATAGATAGATAGATAGATAGATAGATAGATGGATAGATAGATAGATAGATAGATAGATAGATAGATAGATAGATAGATAGATAGATAGATAGATAGATAGATAGATAGATAGACACAGCAGCCAATGAGACTGTTCCTACACAGCAGCCAATGAAGATGTTCCTACACAGCAGCCATTGAGGATGTTCCTACACAGCAGCCAATGAAAATGTTCTTACACAGCAGCCAGATTGTGACATCACAGGGATGCTCTGTGATGTCACAATCTGGCTGCTGTGTAGGAACATTTTCATTGGCTGCTGTGTAGGAACATCCTCAATGGCTGCTGTGTAGGAACATCTTCATGTGCAGGAACATCTTCATCGTCCAGGAAGGGTATAAAAGGGGGCCGCGCCGCCCTGAGAGTCACTAGATAGATAGATAGAGATAGAGACATATAGATAGATAGATAGATAGATAGATAGATAGATAGATAGATAGATAGATAGATAGATAGATAGATAGATAGACACAGCAGCCAATGAGACTGTTCCTACACAGCAGCCAATGAAGATGTTCCTACACAGCAGCCATTGAGGATGTTCCTACACAGCAGCCAATGAAAATGTTCTTACACAGCAGCCAGATTGTGACATCACAGGGATGCTCTGTTATGTCACAATCTGGCTGCTGTGTAGGAACATTTTCATTGGCTGCTGTGTAGGAACATCCTCAATGGCTGATGTGTAGGAACATCTTCATGTGCAGGAACATCTTCATCGTCCAGGAAGGGTATAAAAGGGGGCCGCGCCGCCCTGAGAGTCACTAGATGGATAGATAGAGATAGAGACATATAGATAGATAGATAGATAGATAGATAGATAGATAGATAGATAGATAGATAGATAGATAGATAGATAGATAGATAGATAGACAAAGCAGCCAATGAGACTGTTCCTACACAGCAGCCAATGAAGATGTTCCTACACAGCAGCCATTGAGGATGTTCCTACACAGCAGCCAATGAAAATGTTCTTACACAGCAGCCAGATTGTGACATCACAGGGATGCTCTGTGATGTCACAATCTGGCTGCTGTGTA
>NW_028176531.1:1317500-1342500 GCF_949987555.1 Borostomias antarcticus | reverse complement strand
TGAGACTGTTCCTACACAGCAGCCAATGAAGATGTTCCTACACAGCAGCCATTGAGGATGTTCCTACACAGCAGCCAATGAAAATGTTCTTACACAGCAGCCAGATTGTGACATCACAGGGATGCTCTGTGATGTCACAATCTGGCTGCTGTGTAGGAACATTCCTGCATCTTCATGTGCAGGAACATCTTCATCGTCCAGGAAGGGTATAAAAGGGGGCCGCGCCGCCCTGAGAGTCACTAGATAGATAGATAGAGATAGAGACATATAGATAGATAGATAGATAGATAGATAGATAGATGGATAGATAGATAGATAGATAGATAGATAGATAGATAGATAGATAGATAGATAGATAGATAGATAGATAGATAGATAGATAGATAGATAGATAGATAGATAGACACAGCAGCCAATGAGACTGTTCCTACACAGCAGCCAATGAAGATGTTCCTACACAGCAGCCATTGAGGATGTTCCTACACAGCAGCCAATGAAAATGTTCTTACACAGCAGCCAGATTGTGACATCACAGGGATGCTCTGTGATGTCACAATCTGGCTGCTGTGTAGGAACATTTTCATTGGCTGCTGTGTAGGAACATCCTCAATGGCTGCTGTGTAGGAACATCTTCATGTGCAGGAACATCTTCATCGTCCAGGAAGGGTATAAAAGGGGGCCGCGCCGCCCTGAGAGTCACTAGATAGATAGATAGAGATAGAGACATATAGATAGATAGATAGATAGATAGATAGATAGATAGATAGATAGATAGATAGATAGATAGATAGATAGATAGATAGATAGACACAGCAGCCAATGAGACTGTTCCTACACAGCAGCCAATGAAGATGTTCCTACACAGCAGCCATTGAGGATGTTCCTACACAGCAGCCAATGAAAATGTTCTTACACAGCAGCCAGATTGTGACATCACAGGGATGCTCTGTGATGTCACAATCTGGCTGCTGTGTAGGAACATTTTCATTGGCTGCTGTGTAGGAACATCCTCAATGGCTGCTGTGTAGGAACATCTTCATGTGCAGGAACATCTTCATCGTCCAGGAAGGGTATAAAAGGGGGCCGCGCCGCCCTGAGAGTCACTAGATAGATAGATAGAGATAGAGACATATAGATAGATAGATAGATAGATAGATAGATAGACACAGCAGCCAATGAGACTGTTCCTACACAGCAGCCAATGAAGATGTTCCTACACAGCAGCCATTGAGGATGTTCCTACACAGCAGCCAATGAAAATGTTCTTACACAGCAGCCAGATTGTGACATCACAGGGATGCTCTGTGATGTCACAATCTGGCTGCTGTGTAGGAACATTTTCATTGGCTGCTGTGTAGGAACATCCTCAATGGCTGCTGTGTAGGAACATCTTCATGTGCAGGAACATCTTCATCGTCCAGGAAGGGTATAAAAGGGGGCCGCGCCGCCCTGAGAGTCACTAGATGGATAGATAGAGATAGAGACATATAGATAGATAGATAGATAGATAGATAGATAGATAGATAGATAGATAGATAGATAGATAGATAGATAGATAGATAGATAGATAGATAGATAGATAGATAGATAGACACAGCAGCCAATGAGACTGTTCCTACACAGCAGCCAATGAAGATGTTCCTACACAGCAGCCATTGAGGATGTTCCTACACAGCAGCCAATGAAAATGTTCTTACACAGCAGCCAGATTGTGACATCACAGGGATGCTCTGTGATGTCACAATCTGGCTGCTGTGTAGGAACATTTTCATTGGCTGCTGTGTAGGAACATCCTCAATGGCTGCTGTGTAGGAACATCTTCATGTGCAGGAACATCTTCATCGTCCAGGAAGGGTATAAAAGGGGGCCGCGCCGCCCTGAGAGTCACTAGATAGATAGATAGAGATAGAGACATATAGATAGATAGATAGATAGATAGATAGATAGATAGATAGATAGATAGATAGATAGATAGATAGATAGATAGATAGATAGATAGATAGATAGATAGATAGACACAGCAGCCAATGAGACTGTTCCTACACAGCAGCCAATGAAGATGTTCCTACACAGCAGCCATTGAGGATGTTCCTACACAGCAGCCAATGAAAATGTTCTTACACAGCAGCCAGATTGTGACATCACAGGGATGCTCTGTGATGTCACAATCTGGCTGCTGTGTAGGAACATTTTCATTGGCTGCTGTGTAGGAACATCCTCAATGGCTGCTGTGTAGGAACATCTTCATGTGCAGGAACATCTTCATCGTCCAGGAAGGGTATAAAAGGGGGCCGCGCCGCCCTGAGAGTCACTAGATAGATAGATAGAGATAGAGACATATAGATAGATAGATAGATAGATAGATAGATGGATAGATAGATAGATAGATAGATAGATAGATAGATAGATAGATAGATAGATAGATAGATAGATAGATAGATAGATAGATAGATAGACACAGCAGCCAATGAGACTGTTCCTACACAGCAGCCAATGAAGATGTTCCTACACAGCAGCCATTGAGGATGTTCCTACACAGCAGCCAATGAAAATGTTCTTACACAGCAGCCAGATTGTGACATCACAGGGATGCTCTGTGATGTCACAATCTGGCTGCTGTGTAGGAACATTTTCATTGGCTGCTGTGTAGGAACATCCTCAATGGCTGCTGTGTAGGAACATCTTCATGTGCAGGAACATCTTCATCGTCCAGGAAGGGTATAAAAGGGGGCCGCGCCGCCCTGAGAGTCACTAGATAGATAGATAGAGATAGAGACATATAGATAGATAGATAGATAGATAGATAGATAGATAGATAGATAGATAGATAGATAGATAGATAGATAGATAGATAGATAGATAGATAGATAGATAGACACAGCAGCCAATGAGACTGTTCCTACACAGCAGCCAATGAAGATGTTCCTACACAGCAGCCATTGAGGATGTTCCTACACAGCAGCCAATGAAAATGTTCTTACACAGCAGCCAGATTGTGACATCACAGGGATGCTCTGTTATGTCACAATCTGGCTGCTGTGTAGGAACATTTTCATTGGCTGCTGTGTAGGAACATCCTCAATGGCTGCTGTGTAGGAACATCTTCATGTGCAGGAACATCTTCATCGTCCAGGAAGGGTATAAAAGGGGGCCGCGCCGCCCTGAGAGTCACTAGATGGATAGATAGAGATAGAGACATATAGATAGATAGATAGATAGATAGATAGATAGATAGATAGATAGATAGATAGATAGATAGATAGATAGATAGATAGATAGATAGATAGATAGATAGATAGATAGACACAGCAGCCAATGAGACTGTTCCTACACAGCAGCCAATGAAGATGTTCCTACACAGCAGCCATTGAGGATGTTCCTACACAGCAGCCAATGAAAATGTTCTTACACAGCAGCCAGATTGTGACATCACAGGGATGCTCTGTGATGTCACAATCTGGCTGCTGTGTAGGAACATTTTCATTGGCTGCTGTGTAGGAACATCCTCAATGGCTGCTGTGTAGGAACATCTTCATGTGCAGGAACATCTTCATCGTCCAGGAAGGGTATAAAAGGGGGCCGCGCCGCCCTGAGAGTCACTAGATAGATAGATAGAGATAGAGACATATAGATAGATAGATAGATAGATAGATAGATAGATAGATAGATAGATAGATAGATAGATAGATAGATAGATAGATAGATAGATAGATAGATAGATAGATAGATAGACACAGCAGCCAATGAGACTGTTCCTACACAGCAGCCAATGAAGATGTTCCTACACAGCAGCCATTGAGGATGTTCCTACACAGCAGCCAATGAAAATGTTCTTACACAGCAGCCAGATTGTGACATCACAGGGATGCTCTGTGATGTCACAATCTGGCTGCTGTGTAGGAACATTTTCATTGGCTGCTGTGTAGGAACATCCTCAATGGCTGCTGTGTAGGAACATCTTCATGTGCAGGAACATCTTCATCGTCCAGGAAGGGTATAAAAGGGGGCCGCGCCGCCCTGAGAGTCACTAGATAGATAGATAGAGATAGAGACATATAGATAGATAGATAGATAGATAGATAGATAGATGGATAGATAGATAGATAGATAGATAGATAGATAGATAGATAGATAGATAGATAGATAGATAGATAGATAGATAGATAGATAGATAGATAGACACAGCAGCCAATGAGACTGTTCCTACACAGCAGCCAATGAAGATGTTCCTACACAGCAGCCATTGAGGATGTTCCTACACAGCAGCCAATGAAAATGTTCTTACACAGCAGCCAGATTGTGACATCACAGGGATGCTCTGTGATGTCACAATCTGGCTGCTGTGTAGGAACATTTTCATTGGCTGCTGTGTAGGAACATCCTCAATGGCTGCTGTGTAGGAACATCTTCATGTGCAGGAACATCTTCATCGTCCAGGAAGGGTATAAAAGGGGGCCGCGCCGCCCTGAGAGTCACTAGATAGATAGATAGAGATAGAGACATATAGATAGATAGATAGATAGATAGATAGATAGATAGATAGATAGATAGATAGATAGATAGATAGATAGATAGATAGATAGATAGATAGATAGATAGATAGATAGATACACAGCAGCCAATGAGACTGTTCCTACACAGCAGCCAATGAAGATGTTCCTACACAGCAGCCATTGAGGATGTTCCTACACAGCAGCCAATGAAAATGTTCTTACACAGCAGCCAGATTGTGACATCACAGGGATGCTCTGTTATGTCACAATCTGGCTGCTGTGTAGGAACATTTTCATTGGCTGCTGTGTAGGAACATCCTCAATGGCTGCTGTGTAGGAACATCTTCATGTGCAGGAACATCTTCATCGTCCAGGAAGGGTATAAAAGGGGGCCGCGCCGCCCTGAGAGTCACTAGATGGATAGATAGAGATAGAGACATATAGATAGATAGATAGATAGATAGATAGATAGATAGATAGATAGATAGATAGATAGATAGATAGATAGATAGATAGATAGATAGACACAGCAGCCAATGAGACTGTTCCTACACAGCAGCCAATGAAGATGTTCCTACACAGCAGCCATTGAGGATGTTCCTACACAGCAGCCAATGAAAATGTTCTTACACAGCAGCCAGATTGTGACATCACAGGGATGCTCTGTGATGTCACAATCTGGCTGCTGTGTAGGAACATTTTCATTGGCTGCTGTGTAGGAACATCCTCAATGGCTGCTGTGTAGGAACATCTTCATGTGCAGGAACATCTTCATCGTCCAGGAAGGGTATAAAAGGGGGCCGCGCCGCCCTGAGAGTCACTGGATAGATAGATAGAGATAGAGACATATAGATAGATAGATAGATAGATAGATAGATAGATAGATAGATAGACACAGCAGCCAATGAGACTGTTCCTACACAGCAGCCAATGAAGATGTTCCTACACAGCAGCCATTGAGGATGTTCCTACACAGCAGCCAATGAAAATGTTCTTACACAGCAGCCAGATTGTGACATCACAGGGATGCTCTGTGATGTCACAATCTGGCTGCTGTGTAGGAACATTTTCATTGGCTGCTGTGTAGGAACATCCTCAATGGCTGCTGTGTAGGAACATCTTCATGTGCAGGAACATCTTCATCGTCCAGGAAGGGTATAAAAGGGGGCCGCGCCGCCCTGAGAGTCACTAGATAGATAGATAGAGATAGAGACATATAGATAGATAGATAGATAGATAGATAGATAGATAGATAGATAGATAGATAGATAGATAGATAGATAGATAGACACAGCAGCCAATGAGACTGTTCCTACACAGCAGCCAATGAAGATGTTCCTACACAGCAGCCATTGAGGATGTTCCTACACAGCAGCCAATGAAAATGTTCTTACACAGCAGCCAGATTGTGACATCACAGGGATGCTCTGTGATGTCACAATCTGGCTGCTGTGTAGGAACATTTTCATTGGCTGCTGTGTAGGAACATCCTCAATGGCTGCTGTGTAGGAACATCTTCATGTGCAGGAACATCTTCATCGTCCAGGAAGGGTATAAAAGGGGGCCGCGCCGCCCTGAGAGTCACTAGATAGATAGATAGAGATAGAGACATATAGATAGATAGATAGATAGATAGATAGATAGATAGATAGATAGATAGATAGATAGACACAGCAGCCAATGAGACTGTTCCTACACAGCAGCCAATGAAGATGTTCCTACACAGCAGCCATTGAGGATGTTCCTACACAGCAGCCAATGAAAATGTTCTTACACAGCAGCCAGATTGTGACATCACAGGGATGCTCTGTGATGTCACAATCTGGCTGCTGTGTAGGAACATTTTCATTGGCTGCTGTGTAGGAACATCCTCAATGGCTGCTGTGTAGGAACATCTTCATGTGCAGGAACATCTTCATCGTCCAGGAAGGGTATAAAAGGGGGCCGCGCCGCCCTGAGAGTCACTAGATAGATAGATAGAGATAGAGACATATAGATAGATAGATAGATAGATAGATAGATAGATAGATAGATAGATAGATAGATAGATAGATAGATAGATAGATAGATAGATAGATAGATAGATAGACACAGCAGCCAATGAGACTGTTCCTACACAGCAGCCAATGAAGATGTTCCTACACAGCAGCCATTGAGGATGTTCCTACACAGCAGCCAATGAAAATGTTCTTACACAGCAGCCAGATTGTGACATCACAGGGATGCTCTGTTATGTCACAATCTGGCTGCTGTGTAGGAACATTTTCATTGGCTGCTGTGTAGGAACATCCTCAATGGCTGATGTGTAGGAACATCTTCATGTGCAGGAACATCTTCATCGTCCAGGAAGGGTATAAAAGGGGGCCGCGCCGCCCTGAGAGTCACTAGATGGATAGATCGAGATAGAGACATATAGATAGATAGATAGATAGATAGATAGATAGATAGATAGATAGATAGATAGATAGATAGACACAGCAGCCAATGAGACTGTTCCTACACAGCAGCCAATGAAGATGTTCCTACACAGCAGCCATTGAGGATGTTCCTACACAGCAGCCAATGAAAATGTTCTTACACAGCAGCCAGATTGTGACATCACAGGGATGCTCTGTGATGTCACAATCTGGCTGCTGTGTAGGAACATTTTCATTGGCTGCTGTGTAGGAACATCCTCAATGGCTGCTGTGTAGGAACATCTTCATGTGCAGGAACATCTTCATCGTCCAGGAAGGGTATAAAAGGGGGCCGCGCCGCCCTGAGAGTCACTAGATGGATAGATCGAGATAGAGACATATAGATAGATAGATAGATAGATAGATAGATAGATAGATAGATAGATAGATAGATAGATAGATAGATAGATAGATAGATAGATAGATAGACACAGCAGCCAATGAGACTGTTCCTACACAGCAGCCAATGAAGATGTTCCTACACAGCAGCCATTGAGGATGTTCCTACACAGCAGCCAATGAAAATGTTCTTACACAGCAGCCAGATTGTGACATCACAGGGATGCTCTGTGATGTCACAATCTGGCTGCTGTGTAGGAACATTTTCATTGGCTGCTGTGTAGGAACATCCTCAATGGCTGCTGTGTAGGAACATCTTCATGTGCAGGAACATCTTCATCGTCCAGGAAGGGTATAAAAGGGGGCCGCGCCGCCCTGAGAGTCACTGGATAGATAGATAGAGATAGAGACATATAGATAGATAGATAGATAGATAGATAGATAGATAGATAGATAGATAGATAGATAGATAGATAGATAGATAGATAGATAGATAGATAGATAGATAGATAGATAGATAGATAGATAGATAGACACAGCAGCCAATGAGACTGTTCCTACACAGCAGCCAATGAAGATGTTCCTACACAGCAGCCATTGAGGATGTTCCTACACAGCAGCCAATGAAAATGTTCTTACACAGCAGCCAGATTGTGACATCACAGGGATGCTCTGTTATGTCACAATCTGGCTGCTGTGTAGGAACATTTTCATTGGCTGCTGTGTAGGAACATCCTCAATGGCTGATGTGTAGGAACATCTTCATGTGCAGGAACATCTTCATCGTCCAGGAAGGGTATAAAAGGGGGCCGCGCCGCCCTGAGAGTCACTAGATGGATAGATCGAGATAGAGACATATAGATAGATAGATAGATAGATAGATAGATAGATAGATAGACACAGCAGCCAATGAGACTGTTCCTACACAGCAGCCAATGAAGATGTTCCTACACAGCAGCCATTGAGGATGTTCCTACACAGCAGCCAATGAAAATGTTCTTACACAGCAGCCAGATTGTGACATCACAGGGATGCTCTGTGATGTCACAATCTGGCTGCTGTGTAGGAACATTTTCATTGGCTGCTGTGTAGGAACATCCTCAATGGCTGCTGTGTAGGAACATCTTCATGTGCAGGAACATCTTCATCGTCCAGGAAGGGTATAAAAGGGGGCCGCGCCGCCCTGAGAGTCACTAGATGGATAGATCGAGATAGAGACATATAGATAGATAGATAGATAGATAGATAGATAGATAGATAGATAGATAGATAGATAGATAGATAGATAGATAGACACAGCAGCCAATGAGACTGTTCCTACACAGCAGCCAATGAAGATGTTCCTACACAGCAGCCATTGAGGATGTTCCTACACAGCAGCCAATGAAAATGTTCTTACACAGCAGCCAGATTGTGACATCACAGGGATGGTCTGTTATGTCACAATCTGGCTGCTGTGTAGGAACATTTTCATTGGCTGCTGTGTAGGAACATCCTCAATGGCTGCTGTGTAGGAACATCTTCATGTGCAGGAACATCTTCATCGTCCAGGAAGGGTATAAAAGGGGGCCGCGCCGCCCTGAGAGTCACTAGATGGATAGATAGAGATAGAGACATATAGATAGATAGATAGATAGATAGATAGATAGATAGATAGATAGATAGATAGATAGATAGACACAGCAGCCAATGAGACTGTTCCTACACAGCAGCCAATGAAGATGTTCCTACACAGCAGCCATTGAGGATGTTCCTACACAGCAGCCAATGAAAATGTTCTTACACAGCAGCCAGATTGTGACATCACAGGGATGCTCTGTGATGTCACAATCTGGCTGCTGTGTAGGAACATTTTCATTGGCTGCTGTGTAGGAACATCCTCAATGGCTGCTGTGTAGGAACCTCTTCATGTGCAGGAACATCTTCATCGTCCAGGAAGGGTATAAAAGGGGGCCGCGCCGCCCTGAGAGTCACTAGATAGATAGATAGAGATAGAGACATATAGATAGATAGATAGATAGATAGATAGATAGATAGATAGATAGATAGATAGATAGATAGATAGATAGATAGATAGATAGATAGATAGATAGACACAGCAGCCAATGAGACTGTTCCTACACAGCAGCCAATGAAGATGTTCCTACACAGCAGCCATTGAGGATGTTCCTACACAGCAGCCAATGAAAATGTTCTTACACAGCAGCCAGATTGTGACATCACAGGGATGCTCTGTGATGTCACAATCTGGCTGCTGTGTAGGAACATTTTCATTGGCTGCTGTGTAGGAACATCCTCAATGGCTGCTGTGTAGGAACATCTTCATGTGCAGGAACATCTTCATCGTCCAGGAAGGGTATAAAAGGGGGCCGCGCCGCCCTGAGAGTCACTAGATAGATAGATAGAGATAGAGACATATAGATAGATAGATAGATAGATAGATAGATAGATAGATAGATAGATAGATGGATAGATAGATAGATAGATAGATAGATAGATAGATAGATAGATAGATAGATAGATAGATAGATAGATAGATAGATAGATAGATAGATAGATAGATAGATAGACACAGCAGCCAATGAGACTGTTCCTACACAGCAGCCAATGAAGATGTTCCTACACAGCAGCCATTGAGGATGTTCCTACACAGCAGCCAATGAAAATGTTCTTACACAGCAGCCAGATTGTGACATCACAGGGATGCTCTGTGATGTCACAATCTGGCTGCTGTGTAGGAACATTTTCATTGGCTGCTGTGTAGGAACATCCTCAATGGCTGCTGTGTAGGAACATCTTCATGTGCAGGAACATCTTCATCGTCCAGGAAGGGTATAAAAGGGGGCCGCGCCGCCCTGAGAGTCACTAGATAGATAGATAGAGATAGAGACATATAGATAGATAGATAGATAGATAGATAGATAGATAGATAGATAGATAGATAGATAGATAGATAGATAGATAGATAGATAGATAGATAGATAGATAGACACAGCAGCCAATGAGACTGTTCCTACACAGCAGCCAATGAAGATGTTCCTACACAGCAGCCATTGAGGATGTTCCTACACAGCAGCCAATGAAAATGTTCTTACACAGCAGCCAGATTGTGACATCACAGGGATGCTCTGTTATGTCACAATCTGGCTGCTGTGTAGGAACATTTTCATTGGCTGCTGTGTAGGAACATCCTCAATGGCTGATGTGTAGGAACATCTTCATGTGCAGGAACATCTTCATCGTCCAGGAAGGGTATAAAAGGGGGCCGCGCCGCCCTGAGAGTCACTAGATGGATAGATCGAGATAGAGACATATAGATAGATAGATAGATAGATAGATAGATAGATAGATAGATAGATAGATAGACACAGCAGCCAATGAGACTGTTCCTACACAGCAGCCAATGAAGATGTTCCTACACAGCAGCCATTGAGGATGTTCCTACACAGCAGCCAATGAAAATGTTCTTACACAGCAGCCAGATTGTGACATCACAGGGATGCTCTGTGATGTCACAATCTGGCTGCTGTGTAGGAACATTTTCATTGGCTGCTGTGTAGGAACATCCTCAATGGCTGCTGTGTAGGAACATCTTCATGTGCAGGAACATCTTCATCGTCCAGGAAGGGTATAAAAGGGGGCCGCGCCGCCCTGAGAGTCACTAGATGGATAGATCGAGATAGAGACATATAGATAGATAGATAGATAGATAGATAGATAGATAGATAGATAGATAGATAGATAGATAGATAGATAGATAGATAGATAGATAGATAGATAGATAGATAGATAGATAGATAGATAGACACAGCAGCCAATGAGACTGTTCCTACACAGCAGCCAATGAAGATGTTCCTACACAGCAGCCATTGAGGATGTTCCTACACAGCAGCCAATGAAAATGTTCTTACACAGCAGCCAGATTGTGACATCACAGGGATGCTCTGTGATGTCACAATCTGGCTGCTGTGTAGGAACATTTTCATTGGCTGCTGTGTAGGAACATCCTCAATGGCTGCTGTGTAGGAACATCTTCATGTGCAGGAACATCTTCATCGTCCAGGAAGGGTATAAAAGGGGGCCGCGCCGCCCTGAGAGTCACTGGATAGATAGATAGAGATAGAGACATATAGATAGATAGATAGATAGATAGATAGATAGATAGATAGATAGATAGATAGATAGATAGATAGATAGATAGATAGATAGATAGATAGACACAGCAGCCAATGAGACTGTTCCTACACAGCAGCCAATGAAGATGTTCCTACACAGCAGCCATTGAGGATGTTCCTACACAGCAGCCAATGAAAATGTTCTTACACAGCAGCCAGATTGTGACATCACAGGGATGCTCTGTTATGTCACAATCTGGCTGCTGTGTAGGAACATTTTCATTGGCTGCTGTGTAGGAACATCCTCAATGGCTGATGTGTAGGAACATCTTCATGTGCAGGAACATCTTCATCGTCCAGGAAGGGTATAAAAGGGGGCCGCGCCGCCCTGAGAGTCACTAGATGGATAGATCGAGATAGAGACATATAGATAGATAGATAGATAGATAGATAGATAGATAGATAGATAGACACAGCAGCCAATGAGACTGTTCCTACACAGCAGCCAATGAAGATGTTCCTACACAGCAGCCATTGAGGATGTTCCTACACAGCAGCCAATGAAAATGTTCTTACACAGCAGCCAGATTGTGACATCACAGGGATGCTCTGTGATGTCACAATCTGGCTGCTGTGTAGGAACATTTTCATTGGCTGCTGTGTAGGAACATCCTCAATGGCTGCTGTGTAGGAACATCTTCATGTGCAGGAACATCTTCATCGTCCAGGAAGGGTATAAAAGGGGGCCGCGCCGCCCTGAGAGTCACTAGATGGATAGATCGAGATAGAGACATATAGATAGATAGATAGATAGATAGATAGATAGATAGATAGATAGATAGATAGATAGATAGATAGATAGATAGATAGATAGATAGATAGACACAGCAGCCAATGAGACTGTTCCTACACAGCAGCCAATGAAGATGTTCCTACACAGCAGCCATTGAGGATGTTCCTACACAGCAGCCAATGAAAATGTTCTTACACAGCAGCCAGATTGTGACATCACAGGGATGGTCTGTTATGTCACAATCTGGCTGCTGTGTAGGAACATTTTCATTGGCTGCTGTGTAGGAACATCCTCAATGGCTGCTGTGTAGGAACATCTTCATGTGCAGGAACATCTTCATCGTCCAGGAAGGGTATAAAAGGGGGCCGCGCCGCCCTGAGAGTCACTAGATGGATAGATAGAGATAGAGACATATAGATAGATAGATAGATAGATAGATAGATAGATAGATAGATAGATAGATAGATAGATAGATAGATAGATAGATAGATAGACACAGCAGCCAATGAGACTGTTCCTACACAGCAGCCAATGAAGATGTTCCTACACAGCAGCCATTGAGGATGTTCCTACACAGCAGCCAATGAAAATGTTCTTACACAGCAGCCAGATTGTGACATCACAGGGATGCTCTGTGATGTCACAATCTGGCTGCTGTGTAGGAACATTTTCATTGGCTGCTGTGTAGGAACATCCTCAATGGCTGCTGTGTAGGAACCTCTTCATGTGCAGGAACATCTTCATCGTCCAGGAAGGGTATAAAAGGGGGCCGCGCCGCCCTGAGAGTCACTAGATAGATAGATAGAGATAGAGACATATAGATAGATAGATAGATAGATAGATAGATAGATAGATAGATAGATAGATAGATAGATAGATAGATAGATAGATAGATAGATAGATAGATAGACACAGCAGCCAATGAGACTGTTCCTACACAGCAGCCAATGAAGATGTTCCTACACAGCAGCCATTGAGGATGTTCCTACACAGCAGCCAATGAAAATGTTCTTACACAGCAGCCAGATTGTGACATCACAGGGATGCTCTGTGATGTCACAATCTGGCTGCTGTGTAGGAACATTTTCATTGGCTGCTGTGTAGGAACATCCTCAATGGCTGCTGTGTAGGAACATCTTCATGTGCAGGAACATCTTCATCGTCCAGGAAGGGTATAAAAGGGGGCCGCGCCGCCCTGAGAGTCACTAGATAGATAGATAGAGATAGAGACATATAGATAGATAGATAGATAGATAGATAGATAGATAGATAGATGGATAGATAGATAGATAGATAGATAGATAGATAGATAGATAGATAGATAGATAGATAGATAGATAGATAGATAGATAGATAGACACAGCAGCCAATGAGACTG
Source organism: Borostomias antarcticus (assembly GCF_949987555.1). NCBI lineage: Eukaryota > Metazoa > Chordata > Actinopteri > Stomiiformes > Stomiidae > Borostomias > Borostomias antarcticus. Next base: position 1,328,926 of record NW_028176531.1, on the reverse strand, counting down.
TTCCTACACAGCAGCCAATGAAGATGTTCCTACACAGCAGCCATTGAGGATGTTCCTACACAGCAGCCAATGAAAATGTTCTTACACAGCAGCCAGATTGTGACATCACAGGGATGCTCTGTGATGTCACAATCTGGCTGCTGTGTAGGAACATTTTCATTGGCTGCTGTGTAGGAACATCCTCAATGGCTGCTGTGTAGGAACATCTTCATGTGCAGGAACATCTTCATCGTCCAGGAAGGGTATAAAAGGGGGCCGCGCCGCCCTGAGAGTCACTAGATAGATAGATAGAGATAGAGACATATAGATAGATAGATAGATAGATAGATAGATAGATAGATAGATAGATAGATAGATAGATAGATAGATAGATAGATAGATAGATAGATAGACACAGCAGCCAATGAGACTGTTCCTACACAGCAGCCAATGAAGATGTTCCTACACAGCAGCCATTGAGGATGTTCCTACACAGCAGCCAATGAAAATGTTCTTACACAGCAGCCAGATTGTGACATCACAGGGATGCTCTGTTATGTCACAATCTGGCTGCTGTGTAGGAACATTTTCATTGGCTGCTGTGTAGGAACATCCTCAATGGCTGCTGTGTAGGAACATCTTCATGTGCAGGAACATCTTCATCGTCCAGGAAGGGTATAAAAGGGGGCCGCGCCGCCCTGAGAGTCACTAGATGGATAGATAGAGATAGAGACATATAGATAGATAGATAGATAGATAGATAGATAGATAGATAGATAGATAGATAGATAGATAGATAGATAGATAGATAGATAGATAGATAGACACAGCAGCCAATGAGACTGTTCCTACACAGCAGCCAATGACGATGTTCCTACACAGCAGCCATTGAGGATGTTCCTACACAGCAGCCAATGAAAATGTTCTTACACAGCAGCCAGATTGTGACATCACAGGGATGCTCTGTGATGTCACAATCTGGCTGCTGTGTAGGAACATTTTCATTGGCTGCTGTGTAGGAACATCCTCAATGGCTGCTGTGTAGGAACATCTTCATGTGCAGGAACATCTTCATCGTCCAGGAAGGGTATAAAAGGGGGCCGCGCCGCCCTGAGAGTCACTGGATAGATAGATAGAGATAGAGACATATAGATAGATAGATAGATAGATAGATAGATAGATAGATAGACACAGCAGCCAATGAGACTGTTCCTACACAGCAGCCAATGAAGATGTTCCTACACAGCAGCCATTGAGGATGTTCCTACACAGCAGCCAATGAAAATGTTCTTACACAGCAGCCAGATTGTGACATCACAGGGATGCTCTGTGATGTCACAATCTGGCTGCTGTGTAGGAACATTTTCATTGGCTGCTGTGTAGGAACATCCTCAATGGCTGCTGTGTAGGAACATCTTCATGTGCAGGAACATCTTCATCGTCCAGGAAGGGTATAAAAGGGGGCCGCGCCGCCCTGAGAGTCACTAGATAGATAGATAGAGATAGAGACATATAGATAGATAGATAGATAGATAGATAGATAGATAGATAGATAGATAGATAGATAGACACAGCAGCCAATGAGACTGTTCCTACACAGCAGCCAATGAAGATGTTCCTACACAGCAGCCATTGAGGATGTTCCTACACAGCAGCCAATGAAAATGTTCTTACACAGCAGCCAGATTGTGACATCACAGGGATGCTCTGTGATGTCACAATCTGGCTGCTGTGTAGGAACATTTTCATTGGCTGCTGTGTACACTGTAAAAATATTCACCGTGAAATCACAGTAAATTACTGGCAACTTATTGCATGACTTTCACAGTAAGGTTCACAGCAATTTACTGTGAAATATCTTCACAGCAATATATTGTAATTTCACAGTTGTGATATTACAATACATTGTTGTAAATGTACAACTGTATGCTGTAACTTCACAGCCTCAATGACTAATAAATTACTGTGATATTACAGTATGTTACTGGGGAATTACAGCATCATGTTGTACATGCATTACAACAAGGGCCTGTACTTTTACATTTTTACTGTGAAAGTAATGCAATTGAGTTGCCAGTAATTTATTGTGAATTTACAAATTGTACTGTGAAAGTAATGCAAATGAGTTGCCAGTAATTTACTGTGAATTTACAAATTGTACTTTAAAAGGCTACTTCTATTGTAATTAAAAACAAAAAACACATTGCAGTGTTAGAATAGAGATGTTGCAGATCTATAACAAACAGGCAACACAAGAAAATAATTTATCAGGTTGAATCAGGAAAACACAATTCAATTGGTGACTCTGCAGAGAAAATCCTCTCCACAGCGGTTCTGATGAGCGTGTGCTGGTGTGTGTTCAGATATTCCCCTCCGAAAGGGTTGTGACAACTCACTGAAAGTTTACGGTAGCCTATAATGGAGGTTAGTACATTAGTAGTAGTGACGGTTATGTTAAGAGGCTGTTTGCAAGTGGACCAAAAATTATGGATGATGGAGGCAGGATATGTCGCAATGAATATTTATTCAAGGACCAAGGGGTGAAAACTTTCAATATCTTATATTCAATATAACTCTGTGAAGAACAAACAATCAAACATAATCCAAACAACATAACCAACAAAAGATAACAAGGACAAAAAATAACATGGACAAAGTGTAGCAGCGACAAAGAACAGAGGTGCTCACCAGTGAAGAACAAACAATGAACCGACAAAGAAGACTAGAATAGACTAGAACACAAGACTAGAATATAAACTCCATAACAGGACAACCAAAACAACAAAAGTCTTTGGGGGTGGGTTGGGTGGAAAGAGTCAGTGGCAGTAGGGGGAGCCGTGCTCGAGGAGGGGTGTACCAAGGGGGCGAGGCAACAGGGAGTACAGGGCTCGTGGAGGGGTGCTTTTGGGGGTCTGTGGTGGGGGCATGGAGGGTGCAGGGCAGGAACAAGGGGCAGTGAAAGGCAGGAACCAGGGCTGCAGGAGGGGTGTACCAAGGGGGCGAGGCAACAGGGAGTACAGGGCTCGTGGAGGGGTGCTTTTGGGGGTCTGTGGTGGGGGCATGGAGGGTGCAGGGCAGGAACAAGGGGCAGTGAAAGGCAGGAACCAGGGCTGCAGGCAGGGAACCATGAAAAGTTGTCTATTCAGACCATTCAAAGTCTATAAGCTTCCGGAGAAGGCTGCTCACGTGAGGGTTCATGCAGCTTCTCTTCTTTGCCTTTGAGCCCTTCTCCGGGTTGATGCCCAAGAAGCACCTGTTAACAATAAGCAAACAGTTTGTTTTAAATATCAAATCAAATATCAAATCAAAGGTGTTCAGTTCACCTGTGCCATTTCCCACACCACACCCTGATGAAGACTTTATTATAGTCCAAACTACACTAGATAGTATACACTAGAACCAATGGGGTACCTTATAATAAGTATAAATATAATAGTATAATAAGTTATAATTCATTGACTTATTTCGCGAGTTTGAAGCCTATTCAACTATAATGTGAGGTAAACTATTATTTCAATATGTAAAGTCACACTTAAGAGCATTTTCCAAAAAAAAGTATAAAGTAGTAGTTTAAGTCTGGATAGTGAAACACATTAACCTTTGCATGATCTTATTGATGACAGTGAATGTGTTGGCCCAGCCCATGATCAATGTGTTTGAGCGTTACAATACCTTTGGATGAACTCCAGTGTGCAGGATCCAACGGAAGGATACTCGAGGTTGAAGATGTAGTAGCTGCTGAAGAAAGCAGCTACCCCATGCCAAAAAAAAGGGTGTGGGCCCATTAAAACTTGTCCCTCGATGGACAGCATCCATCCAGAGGGCTTCATCATGTCACCTGAAATGAACAGATACCACGTCATGAGTTATTGTGGATAGTGTGCGGTCGTTTAGATCTAGACTATCAAGTTGTTTATAATTAAACAATAATATAGCCTGAGAAGGCATTGTGCTGTGTTAGTAATATAGCTTGGTTTGCAATACAAGTCCTGAAATTAAGGGATTATGTCCATGAGAGTTTAATTTTAAGACATAAAGGCCTGCCTCTAATCAAGGCCTGGGGCACTCTTCGGCTCAATAAATAAAGGTCCATACAGACCTAAATATAAACCATAAAATTACCTTGAATGATCAAGCAGGGAGTGCTTGGGAGTGCTAGAGCATTCACATCAGCGGCAGTGGCGCAGGGCTGTAACATAGTAACACACAATAGCATAGATTTGACATTATGAAAGGATGATGAAGATGATCGTTAATTGGTCCAACTGAGTCAGAGTTAAATCATAGAACATAATTGTGTAATCACTCGTTTGCATTTTAGACGACTAACGTCAACCCCGAGCATAATTTTCTCCTTGGGCTCCTTAAAGTATGTCATAAGGAGCAGGAGGATGCAGGCAGCCTTCTCCGAAGACTCTGGATCATAGCTGGCCAGAACTTCCCTGATCTTGGGGTTGTCCAGTTTTTCGCAGTACTGCAGGATGGTCTGTCCTCTATGACCCAGGGCCTCTTGGAGCTTTGGAAGGATGGTGACGTCCATCAGGAGGCCAAAGTGGGAGAAAAGCCCTCTCTGAGAGAACAGAAAAGGCCATTCCTTTTTGACCTCAGACATTGGTGGTGCAGGCATTCTGTTGAGGTATCTACGCAGGATGACGTAAGTCCTCTCCATCAGAGGGTCTGCTCTCTCTGCCCCACTCATCCCTTCCTCTGTGTATACAGACATACAAACACATGAATGGTGAGCACCCAAGTTACAAAAATGCAGTCTGGTAGCCCCCCCCCCCCCTTAAGGAAATTCATGCATTCTGATGATTACTTGTTCTTAATATTAAGGTGGACTATATATGCTTAAATACATGTGATAATTCCATTCAGGTCTACTTAATTTGCTTCATAGGTCTGAACAGCAGCTTCCTGCATATTCAGACTATAAGACTACCCCACCCCCCCCCCGCTCCACACACACACACACACACACACACACACACACACACACACATATGCACACACACGCACACACACACAAAGTATTCAGATCTGAACGAAGAACTTAAGTCACCCAAATTTAAATTCACCTGAGTAGATGTTGCACAGATCCCTTTTCACATCCTCCAATGTTGCCTCGGTCTCCCCCTCTGGTAGGTCTTCTGGGCACCACCTCACACACCTAGGGGTGGGAATCACAGGGTAACTCACAATACTATTAGGGGCGGCTGTAGTTCAGAAGGTAGAGCGAGTCGTCTCATGAACGTGGTTCGAATGCCAGTTCTGACTGTCTACGTGTCAAAGTGTCCTTGAGCAAAACAGTGTGTGAGTGTGAATGGAGAGCTGCTTCTCAGTGTGTGAATGAGAAGACCATTGTTAAGCGCTTTGGGTGTCAAGAAAAGCGCTAATTGCAATATCTAGTTTTTGTCCACCCCTACACATACCCGTATTGGTCGACAGGACCTCTTGTCAACAGTCTGGCCTCTCCTGCCACTCCAGTGCGCTGTCTTCTCTCTCGGCGACGTCGAGCAAGAGTATTGTTTCTGTTTTTATACTCCACTCTTGTTTTGATTTGTTGGAGAAGAGAGTGGCATCCATCTCCCACAGTGTCACCTTGCTTGCCAATGTCAGCAAAGCTTTTTGGATGGCTCCTGACAATGGTTCGGACAACGCTGTGACACATAGCTCTCGTTGGGTTGCGATCATGCTGCATGATCTGATCTACGACCACGTTCACCATGGCCTTTCTCTCCTGTGGTGACGGCCTTTGTTCTTTTTCCACTACATGTTGAATGGCTGCTGGCATCTGGTCCCAGTTTACACGAAAGTCTACATGCCATGGCATGCCAGGCTGTGAAGAACAGTTTGAAGTGCTTCGGGGTGTACCTGGAGAGCTTGGGCTGCTGTACAACAGGTGACGTTGAGGCTGGAGTGCTTGCGGAGAGGACAGAGTGTTTGCAGAGCTTGATGTTGAGGAACTTGAAGCACTTGCCTGGGGAGGAGACAGCTCCATATCAAGCGTTACAAATCCTAGAATGGACAAAAACAAATCAGAAATGAAGGAAGGGCAAGATGTAGGGCTAGGGGCCCAATTGTCTACCAGTTGTGCCAATGTTCCAAAGCCCTAGTTCTAAGTGGCATGTGAGAGTCAAAATATGAATTTACCTTGCTTAATACCCTTCATCAACTTGCGACACTGGACTGGTTTAAGGTATTTGACCAGATCCCTTTCTTCCATTAATGCCAGATCTTCAAGGTTCTCCACTCCAAGTTCATCAAGTAGGGTAGTCAGCAGGTCATCAGGGAGGCCCGGTAAATATGACCAAACTGCTTCCTTTACAGCTTCCATTGCCTAATCTCATTGAGTAGTGTCAAATGAAAATCCCTTCATGCATATTCCCTCCTTGTCTTTTTGCTAAGTTCACACTATAAGCCATTAAAAAATGCCAGCCAACATGTGCTCGCTATACACACAATAATACAAAATCAACTATATTCAAGGTAAAAACTAAAAACTGAGCTTAGTTTAGTCTGCTATAACTAAATAGCCTGCTCCACTACTCACGTCTGTCCTCACGTCTGTCTATCCTCTCTTTCCTCCCTGTTTAAACAGTTTCTGGAAAAGAATGGTGGAGAGCAATAAGCATCAGATCATGCACGTTGTATGCTGGAAGAGGATAGTAGTCCAGTAGATCTTCATGCTTAATGCACACATAATCCTCTTGGGCCACTCCTAAGTTACAGTACACACCTGTGTCACTTAACTTTACAAAAGTGTGTTTCTTTGAGACAAAGTGGACAGAATTATGCACAACAATAACCAGCATAATCTTCCCCATGTGAAGTCCTTCATCACTGTTCCCAAGCAAGATGAACATCCCCTTTCTGTAGTCTGTGCCTTTCACAGTAACATTGTTACAAGCCACTGCAGACTGAGACTCAAATGGACAACTGGCTACAGATGCCCTGATCTTGTCATTGTAATCGTCCACATAAAAACCAGTCCCCTTTTCTACCTGTATGAGTGGAGGGAACAAGTTTCCCGCACTCAAGTAGGCCTGAAGAAGTTGGTGTCTCTCTGCCAGCGTTTTGCACACATTTTTGAAATTGTGCAATTTTCTGGCACACTGTTTGAAAAAAGTGTGTTTGCTTTCAAACCGCAGAGTCCACAGGCGAATAAGTGGGCCAAAGTGGATGATGTGATCTGGATAATGACAGAGATAGTGATGCTTTGGCCTCAGGGGGTGATTGGGGAATAGCCTTTTCCTGTTGCACATGTACTCTTCTATGATGACTTTGAGATATGCTACCTGGCCTGCTGTAATGACTGGTGCACAGATAAGCTCGACTATCTCCCTCAGCTGCAAAATGAGTTGCCACATCTCATTGTCACAGGGATCTTTAATCCTGCCACCCACCAAGAGAGGGAATAATCTAAGGAAACACCAGTTTTGAACTGCATGCCCGCTTAGTTTGTCACTGCCAGGAGAGAGGTCTGCTGGTTTGTCCCTACCATCATTTCCTTCATACCTGAACTGGTTCTTGCACCGATTTAACTGCAGGTAAGTAAAATGATTCTCTTCAACTAAATGGCGAATATATAAAGGAAGGTCATAAGCTATGACTCCCTCAAATAAGTCATGGCCTAGACATGGTGGGAGGCCAGGCTGGCAAACATGGAAATTAGAAAGCTGATTAAAAGGAGAGTCAAATTTGATGCCGCATACAGAGTCTGTGGCACTAGTTTCCAGGTCTTGCAAATTACTTGCGTATGACTGGGGCGTTCTTGTGGTACCACACAACTCAGGATTCGTCATGAATGCATCTCTATCTATCTTACAATAGCGACAGAAATGAATAGACCGACTGAAGTTTTCTAAGAATCCCCCAATAGAATGAGATCCCAGGTTGTCTCCTGCGATGGCAACCAAAGAGCCCTTCAGTACACTGCCATCAGATACGACTACACCTCTCTCCTCCAGGATTTTGAGGTCCTCAATCAGGGGTGCAAAAACTTTATCTACCCCAAAGTACTTAAAGTCCTGCTCTCTACATAAGAGAACAAGTTGCATCTGATCTATAGAGGATCTATTGTAAGGCAAGATGTCTGTCAGGGTAAGGTAAACAGCTAAAACCTTGTGCTTTTTTTTCCCTGAGCCCAGTGGGTTCACGACCTCAAAATAATCTTGGTACAGTATCAAACCAAGTGAGGAAGGCTCAGCTTTTAACATCGGATTACTTTTAAATCCGTCTCCATCCTTTACATCCTGATAGACACCATCAGTAGATGAATGCAAACGTGTCAAGGTATACTGTTCTCGCAGAGACTCATTTTTGAACAGCGTCACCAATGTCTCTTGTATAGGTATATACTGAGCAAAGCATTCTTTGTCATTTCCATCATTGCCCAAAAGCAAAGGCACGGGATGAACATAGTTGAAACTGTCTTTAAAGGCAGCCTTCCTCTTTGCATCTGTGCTGAGTCTTCCCCTGTTACAGACTGTGAGTAGATCCTCTCTTTTCAGTTCATCAATGATGCTGCTTATAGTGGCCTGAGGGATTCCAAGTCCCTCCAATTTCTCACTCAAAATGTTAAGTGAATGAGACAGGCCAAGTTCATGAGAACTTTGAAAGTCATTAATAATGGTTTGTATGGTGCTTGCTGGTAACAGTAGCCTAGATTGCAATTTCAAGTAGAAAAGGGTAAGGTTCTGCAAAAAAAGAGTTTCATCTACAGCTAATGGCACTTCTGGTTCAGCATCCTGTTCACCAGCAGCTTCTGAACACGACTGACTGGGTTGTGGCTCCGTGCTAATAAACTTGTCTAGTACCAAGTCATCTAAAACTGAATCCTCTGCACACCTATGTTTCCTGGAAATATGTGACACAAAAGTCGTCACGGTTGAGAACCTGCCAACACAACCTCTAAATGGGCATCTAGTTTCCATTCCGTCCTGTATGTGTGTTTTCAAATGCTTAATAAGAGAGGCTAAAGTGTCACTCTTAAATGCACACGAATCGTGTACACATTTCAAGGATGTGTCAGGGGGTACAGCAGATCTGTCAGGCGGTATAGGCCGAGCAGATTGCAGATAGCACTTATGCAGCCTATACATGTGCGATTTCAATGCTGTGACTTTTCTGTACCTCCCTGAGCAGTCATGCACCCCACACTGATAGTAGTAATTGGGGGCATTACTGTGCAACTGTGTGTGCTGAACAAAGCTATGCACGTTCTCAAACACATGCTGACATCCAGTACATTTACAGTGGAACATTGTGATGTAACTAAAGTTACCTACCCAAACCTCACTCTGCCTGACACTGAACAGGATTGTTGGCCTTCCTGACACTGAACGGGGTGGTTGGCCTTCCTGACACTGAACGGGGTGGTTCGCCTTCCTGACACTGAACGGGGTGGTTCGCCTTCCTGACACTGAACGGGGTGGTTCGCCTTCCTGACACTGAACGGGGTGGTTCGCCTTCCTGACACTGAACGGGGTGGTTCGCCTTCCTGACACTGAACGGGGTGGTTCGCCTGCCTGACACTGAACGGGGTGGTTGGGCTCTCTGATGACCTAGGAAAAGAGAGAACAGAGAAAGGACACATTACACAAAGGCAACCAACAATATGATTTTTTCTGTTTGCATGCAGATTATGAATGAGCATGTGGTAAAAAAAATATTATGGAATCTGTTCATATTAATACTTTTGAAAAGAAAAAGAAAGACTTATTTGAAAGAAATAATCATTTAATTCCAAGTGCTCAAGTGAAAAAGAGAGGACCTGTGCTACTCTGGACAGTAAGAGTTTGAGAGAGTGTAAGTCCCCCACCTCTCTCAAGTCGGGGAGTAGCATGCTCTGCCCCTCAAACATGGCGCTCATTATTCACTGTGCTTACATTTTAGGCGCGAACTTGCGCTTCGTCTAGTGGAAGATATGCAATAGGGACTCTAACGACTTGTATGAGCAACAAACGTTAACGTTACTTGGCCAACTATGACACTAAACTGATTTAGATTACCTTGAATCAACGATTTATGTCATGAAACCATCAAGCGCCTAGCGCAAGAAGCACGCTAGCTAGCCTACAAGCATTCATTAGCCTAACTTTAGCTAGCTAAGGTAAAATGACATTGGGCAGGTGCAATGAATGACAGTAACGTTACAGTCTACAGCATACAAGTTAGCATACAACATTAGCTAGCAGCAATGCTAAACTAGCTTATACCAAAGGCGTACCAATGGAGATTATGCCACAGCCTATTCATTTGTGCTGTTTCACTCGAATAATGTTACAGCATAAGCCTACATAAAATGGAGCAGCAACAGTTGGTTGGTTAGCAACTAACGTTAGCTATCAAGCTATCGTGTGCTATCAAGCTACTAGCCAGGCTATTGTAAACCAAAAGTTCGCTAACGTTACCATGTAATGTTACATAACATTACTCAACACGATACTAACGTTAACGTTACTCCACTGGTGTTTGCAATCAAATAGGAAAAAGCACATAAAATACACAACTAACGTTAATCCACATTACGGGCAGTACACTTACTTTACCGATGCAACATTAACGTAAAAGATAAGCGCCGGTGGCATTTCGGCGCGTTAATTTTGACCTGCACAAGCCAGGCGAGCATTACGCTCCAAAATAACCCATCACACGCTAACAGCAAGTGAAAAAGTACAAAAAAGCATCTCACCTGTGAGTCCACTTAATAGTCAAAATATACTGAAGAATGTAACGTTATGGTCTTCTCTTTCGTATAGTTACTGTCGTATCTTTTTGTCTTGACTTGGAAAGAATCTTCTGGAGAAAAATGCAGTTTAAACCAAATTTATTGAGCACGCCATTCGGTCAAATCTCGGCGGTACTGAATTCTCAGTCTCGTGTCTTCAGTTTTTAAACTGGCTTCAAGCCAGGAATCACATGACAAAACAATTTTGCATACGAGGGAGGTACATTTACAACTAGTCTTGCAATTGGTCAATAGGCGTCACTGAGCTCTGCCCCCCCCTCCGGACATGGGGGCAGTCTTGGGGTTTTTCCGGTCCTGCTTTGATCACCTGTAGGCTTCCTGACTTCTTCTTCAGAGGTGCCATCTCTATTGTTCCTCAGGGGCAAAGGAATGTTGACTCAGGAAAGGACAATATGTTGTCATCTACATGTTAAACTAATTAAGTTAACCAAGTTCCTACTGCAATGAAGTTGCTTGTAATTACAGAGTTCTATCTAAAATGGAGTTTATTCCTTATTCTTAGTAAACGATTACTAAATGAGTGTATCCAAATGTATTGATGTAATACCGTATAAAAATACACTACATTACCACGGAGAACTAGAGCCAGTAACTGTACGCCCTCGAGTTGTTCCTACCACGTCTCTCGTCTCTCGTTCTCACGACTATCTCTCGAGCTGTCGCGGGGCAGTGGCGTTGCTATGCAACCCAAATGCAA
>NW_028176531.1:1302500-1310000 GCF_949987555.1 Borostomias antarcticus | reverse complement strand
ACTAGATAGATAGATAGAGATAGAGACATATAGATAGATAGATAGATAGATAGATAGAGACATATAGATAGATAGATAGATAGATAGATAGATAGATAGATAGATAGATAGATAGATAGATAGATAGATAGATAGATAGATAGATAGATAGATAGATAGATAGATAGATAGACACAGCAGCCAATGAGACTGTTCCTACACAGCAGCCAATGAAGATGTTCCTACACAGCAGCCATTGAGGATGTTCCTACACAGCAGCCAATGAAAATGTTCTTACACAGCAGCCAGATTGTGACATCACAGGGATGCTCTGTGATGTCACAATCTGGCTGCTGTGTAGGAACATTTTCATTGGCTGCTGTGTAGGAACATCCTCAATGGCTGCTGTGTAGGAACATCTTCATGTGCAGGAACATCTTCATCGTCCAGGAAGGGTATAAAAGGGGGCCGCGCCGCCCTGAGAGTCACTAGATAGATAGATAGAGATAGAGACATATAGATAGATAGATAGATAGATAGATAGATAGATAGATAGATAGATAGATAGATAGATAGATAGATAGATAGATAGATAGATAGATAGATAGATAGACACAGCAGCCAATGAGACTGTTCCTACACAGCAGCCAATGAAGATGTTCCTACACAGCAGCCATTGAGGATGTTCCTACACAGCAGCCAATGAAAATGTTCTTACACAGCAGCCAGATTGTGACATCACAGGGATGCTCTGTTATGTCACAATCTGGCTGCTGTGTAGGAACATTTTCATTGGCTGCTGTGTAGGAACATCCTCAATGGCTGATGTGTAGGAACATCTTCATGTGCAGGAACATCTTCATCGTCCAGGAAGGGTATAAAAGGGGGCCGCGCCGCCCTGAGAGTCACTAGATGGATAGATAGAGATAGAGACATATAGATAGATAGATAGATAGATAGATAGATAGATAGATAGATAGATAGATAGATAGATAGATAGATAGATAGATAGATAGATAGATAGACACAGCAGCCAATGAGACTGTTCCTACACAGCAGCCAATGAAGATGTTCCTACACAGCAGCCATTGAGGATGTTCCTACACAGCAGCCAATGAAAATGTTCTTACACAGCAGCCAGATTGTGACATCACAGGGATGCTCTGTGATGTCACAATCTGGCTGCTGTGTAGGAACATTTTCATTGGCTGCTGTGTAGGAACATCCTCAATGGCTGCTGTGTAGGAACATCTTCATGTGCAGGAACATCTTCATCGTCCAGGAAGGGTATAAAAGGGGGCCGCGCCGCCCTGAGAGTCACTGGATAGATAGATAGAGATAGAGACATATAGATAGATAGATAGATAGATAGATAGATAGATAGATAGATAGATAGATAGATAGACACAGCAGCCAATGAGACTGTTCCTACACAGCAGCCAATGAAGATGTTTCTACACAGCAGCCATTGAGGATGTTCCTACACAGCAGCCAATGAAAATGTTCTTACACAGCAGCCAGATTGTGACATCACAGGGATGCTCTGTGATGTCACAATCTGGCTGCTGTGTAGGAACATTTTCATTGGCTGCTGTGTAGGAACATCCTCAATGGCTGCTGTGTAGGAACATCTTCATGTGCAGGAACATCTTCATCGTCCAGGAAGGGTATAAAAGGGGGCCGCGCCGCCCTGAGAGTCACTAGATAGATAGATAGAGATAGAGACATATAGATAGATAGATAGATAGATAGATAGATAGATGGATAGATAGATAGATAGATAGATAGATAGATAGATAGATAGATAGATAGATAGATAGATAGATAGATAGATAGATAGATAGATAGATAGATAGACACAGCAGCCAATGAGACTGTTCCTACACAGCAGCCAATGAAGATGTTCCTACACAGCAGCCATTGAGGATGTTCCTACACAGCAGCCAATGAAAATGTTCTTACACAGCAGCCAGATTGTGACATCACAGGGATGCTCTGTGATGTCACAATCTGGCTGCTGTGTAGGAACATTTTCATTGGCTGCTGTGTAGGAACATCCTCAATGGCTGCTGTGTAGGAACATCTTCATGTGCAGGAACATCTTCATCGTCCAGGAAGGGTATAAAAGGGGGCCGCGCCGCCCTGAGAGTCACTGGATAGATAGATAGAGATAGAGACATATAGATAGATAGATAGATAGATAGATAGATAGATAGATAGATAGATAGATAGATAGATAGATAGATAGATAGATAGATAGACACAGCAGCCAATGAGACTGTTCCTACACAGCAGCCAATGAAGATGTTTCTACACAGCAGCCATTGAGGATGTTCCTACACAGCAGCCAATGAAAATGTTCTTACACAGCAGCCAGATTGTGACATCACAGGGATGCTCTGTGATGTCACAATCTGGCTGCTGTGTAGGAACATTTTCATTGGCTGCTGTGTAGGAACATCCTCAATGGCTGCTGTGTAGGAACATCTTCATGTGCAGGAACATCTTCATCGTCCAGGAAGGGTATAAAAGGGGGCCGCGCCGCCCTGAGAGTCACTAGATAGATAGATAGAGATAGAGACATATAGATAGATAGATAGATAGATAGATAGATAGATGGATAGATAGATAGATAGATAGATAGATAGATAGATAGATAGATAGATAGATAGATAGATAGATAGATAGACACAGCAGCCAATGAGACTGTTCCTACACAGCAGCCAATGAAGATGTTCCTACACAGCAGCCATTGAGGATGTTCCTACACAGCAGCCAATGAAAATGTTCTTACACAGCAGCCAGATTGTGACATCACAGGGATGCTCTGTGATGTCACAATCTGGCTGCTGTGTAGGAACATTTTCATTGGCTGCTGTGTAGGAACATCCTCAATGGCTGCTGTGTAGGAACATCTTCATGTGCAGGAACATCTTCATCGTCCAGGAAGGGTATAAAAGGGGGCCGCGCCGCCCTGAGAGTCACTAGATAGATAGATAGAGATAGAGACATATAGATAGATAGATAGATAGATAGATAGATAGATAGATAGATAGATAGATAGATAGATAGATAGATAGATAGATAGATAGATAGACACAGCAGCCAATGAGACTGTTCCTACACAGCAGCCAATGAAGATGTTCCTACACAGCAGCCATTGAGGATGTTCCTACACAGCAGCCAATGAAAATGTTCTTACACAGCAGCCAGATTGTGACATCACAGGGATGCTCTGTGATGTCACAATCTGGCTGCTGTGTAGGAACATTTTCATTGGCTGCTGTGTAGGAACATCCTCAATGGCTGCTGTGTAGGAACATCTTCATGTGCAGGAACATCTTCATCGTCCAGGAAGGGTATAAAAGGGGGCCGCGCCGCCCTGAGAGTCACTAGATAGATAGATAGAGATAGAGACATATAGATAGATAGATAGATAGATAGATAGATAGATAGATAGATAGATAGATAGATAGATAGATAGACACAGCAGCCAATGAGACTGTTCCTACACAGCAGCCAATGAAGATGTTCCTACACAGCAGCCATTGAGGATGTTCCTACACAGCAGCCAATGAAAATGTTCTTACACAGCAGCCAGATTGTGACATCACAGGGATGCTCTGTGATGTCACAATCTGGCTGCTGTGTAGGAACATTTTCATTGGCTGCTGTGTAGGAACATCCTCAATGGCTGCTGTGTAGGAACATCTTCATGTGCAGGAACATCTTCATCGTCCAGGAAGGGTATAAAAGGAGGCCGCGCCGCCCTGAGAGTCACTAGATAGATAGATAGAGATAGAGACATATAGATAGATAGATAGATAGATAGATAGATAGATAGATAGATAGATAGATAGATAGATAGATAGATAGATAGATAGATAGACACAGCAGCCAATGAGACTGTTCCTACACAGCAGCCAATGAAGATGTTCCTACACAGCAGCCATTGAGGATGTTCCTACACAGCAGCCAATGAAAATGTTCTTACACAGCAGCCAGATTGTGACATCACAGGGATGCTCTGTGATGTCACAATCTGGCTGCTGTGTAGGAACATTTTCATTGGCTGCTGTGTAGGAACATCCTCAATGGCTGCTGTGTAGGAACATCTTCATGTGCAGGAACATCTTCATCGTCCAGGAAGGGTATAAAAGGGGGCCGCGCCGCCCTGAGAGTCACTAGATAGATAGATAGAGATATAGATAGATAGATAGATAGATAGATAGATAGATAGATAGATAGATAGATAGATAGATAGATAGATAGATAGACACAGCAGCCAATGAGACTGTTCCTACACAGCAGCCAATGAAGATGTTCCTACACAGCAGCCATTGAGGATGTTCCTACACAGCAGCCAATGAAAATGTTCTTACACAGCAGCCAGATTGTGACATCACAGGGATGCTCTGTGATGTCACAATCTGGCTGCTGTGTAGGAACATTTTCATTGGCTGCTGTGTAGGAACATCCTCAATGGCTGCTGTGTAGGAACATCTTCATGTGCAGGAACATCTTCATCGTCCAGGAAGGGTATAAAAGGGGGCCGCGCCGCCCTGAGAGTCACTAGATGGATAGATAGAGATAGAGACATATAGATAGATAGATAGATAGATAGATAGATAGATAGATAGATAGATAGATAGATAGATAGATAGATAGATAGATAGATAGATAGATAGATAGATAGATAGACACAGCAGCCAATGAGACTGTTCCTACACAGCAGCCAATGAAGATGTTCCTACACAGCAGCCATTGAGGATGTTCCTACACAGCAGCCAATGAAAATGTTCTTACACAGCAGCCAGATTGTGACATCACAGGGATGCTCTGTGATGTCACAATCTGGCTGCTGTGTAGGAACATTTTCATTGGCTGCTGTGTAGGAACATCCTCAATGGCTGCTGTGTAGGAACATCTTCATGTGCAGGAACATCTTCATCGTCCAGGAAGGGTATAAAAGGGGGCCGCGCCGCCCTGAGAGTCACTGGATAGATAGATAGAGATAGAGACATATAGATAGATAGATAGATAGATAGATAGATAGACACAGCAGCCAATGAGACTGTTCCTACACAGCAGCCAATGAAGATGTTCCTACACAGCAGCCATTGAGGATGTTCCTACACAGCAGCCAATGAAAATGTTCTTACACAGCAGCCAGATTGTGACATCACAGGGATGCTCTGTGATGTCACAATCTGGCTGCTGTGTAGGAACATTTTCATTGGCTGCTGTGTAGGAACATCCTCAATGGCTGCTGTGTAGGAACATCTTCATGTGCAGGAACATCTTCATCGTCCAGGAAGGGTATAAAAGGGGGCCGCGCCGCCCTGAGAGTCACTAGATAGATAGATAGAGATAGAGACATATAGATAGATAGATAGATAGATAGATAGATAGATAGATAGATAGATAGATAGATAGATAGATAGATAGATAGATAGATAGATAGATAGATAGACACAGCAGCCAATGAGACTGTTCCTACACAGCAGCCAATGAAGATGTTCCTACACAGCAGCCATTGAGGATGTTCCTACACAGCAGCCAATGAAAATGTTCTTACACAGCAGCCAGATTGTGACATCACAGGGATGCTCTGTGATGTCACAATCTGGCTGCTGTGTAGGAACATTTTCATTGGCTGCTGTGTAGGAACATCCTCAATGGCTGCTGTGTAGGAACATCTTCATGTGCAGGAACATCTTCATCGTCCAGGAAGGGTATAAAAGGGGGCCGCGCCGCCCTGAGAGTCACTAGATAGATAGATAGAGATAGAGACATATAGATAGATAGATAGATAGATAGAGACATATAGATAGATAGATAGATAGATAGATAGATAGATAGATAGATAGATAGATAGATAGATAGATAGACACAGCAGCCAATGAGACTGTTCCTACACAGCAGCCAATGAAGATGTTCCTACACAGCAGCCATTGAGGATGTTCCTACACAGCAGCCAATGAAAATGTTCTTACACAGCAGCCAGATTGTGACATCACAGGGATGCTCTGTGATGTCACAATCTGGCTGCTGTGTAGGAACATTTTCATTGGCTGCTGTGTAGGAACATCCTCAATGGCTGCTGTGTAGGAACATCTTCATGTGCAGGAACATCTTCATCGTCCAGGAAGGGTATAAAAGGGGGCCGCGCCGCCCTGAGAGTCACTAGATAGATAGATAGAGATATAGATAGATAGATAGATAGATAGATAGATAGATAGATAGATAGATAGATAGATAGATAGATAGATAGATAGATAGATAGATAGATAGATAGATAGATAGATAGACACAGCAGCCAATGAGACTGTTCCTACACAGCAGCCAATGAAGATGTTCCTACACAGCAGCCATTGAGGATGTTCCTACACAGCAGCCAATGAAAATGTTCTTACACAGCAGCCAGATTGTGACATCACAGGGATGCTCTGTGATGTCACAATCTGGCTGCTGTGTAGGAACATTTTCATTGGCTGCTGTGTAGGAACATCCTCAATGGCTGCTGTGTAGGAACATCTTCATGTGCAGGAACATCTTCATCGTCCAGGAAGGGTATAAAAGGGGGCCGCGCCGCCCTGAGAGTCACTAGATGGATAGATAGAGATAGAGACATATAGATAGATAGATAGATAGATAGATAGATAGATAGATAGATAGATAGATAGATAGATAGATAGATAGATAGATAGACACAGCAGCCAATGAGACTGTTCCTACACAGCAGCCAATGAAGATGTTCCTACACAGCAGCCATTGAGGATGTTCCTACACAGCAGCCAATGAAAATGTTCTTACACAGCAGCCAGATTGTGACATCACAGGGATGCTCTGTGATGTCACAATCTGGCTGCTGTGTAGGAACATTTTCATTGGCTGCTGTGTAGGAACATCCTCAATGGCTGCTGTGTAGGAACATCTTCATGTGCAGGAACATCTTCATCGTCCAGGAAGGGTATAAAAGGGGGCCGCGCCGCCCTGAGAGTCACTGGATAGATAGATAGAGATAGAGACATATAGATAGATAGATAGATAGATAGATAGATAGACACAGCAGCCAATGAGACTGTTCCTACACAGCAGCCAATGAAGATGTTCCTACACAGCAGCCATTGAGGATGTTCCTACACAGCAGCCAATGAAAATGTTCTTACACAGCAGCCAGATTGTGACATCACAGGGATGCTCTGTGATGTCACAATCTGGCTGCTGTGTAGGAACATTTTCATTGGCTGCTGTGTAGGAACATCCTCAATGGCTGCTGTGTAGGAACATCTTCATGTGCAGGAACATCTTCATCGTCCAGGAAGGGTATAAAAGGGGGCCGCGCCGCCCTGAGAGTCACTAGATAGATAGATAGAGATAGAGACATATAGATAGATAGATAGATAGATAGATAGATAGATAGATAGATAGATAGATAGATAGATAGATAGATAGATAGATAGATAGATAGATAGATAGATAGATAGATAGATAGATAGATAGATAGATAGATAGACA
>NW_028176531.1:1267500-1277500 GCF_949987555.1 Borostomias antarcticus | reverse complement strand
GCCAATGAAAATGTTCTTACACAGCAGCCAGATTGTGACATCACAGGGATGCTCTGTGATGTCACAATCTGGCTGCTGTGTAGGAACATTTTCATTGGCTGCTGTGTAGGAACATCCTCAATGGCTGCTGTGTAGGAACATCTTCATGTGCAGGAACATCTTCATCGTCCAGGAAGGGTATAAAAGGGGGCCGCGCCGCCCTGAGAGTCACTAGATAGATAGATAGAGATAGAGACATATAGATAGATAGATAGATAGATAGATAGATAGATAGATAGATAGATAGATAGATAGATAGATAGATAGATAGATAGATAGATAGATAGATAGATAGATAGATAGATAGACACAGCAGCCAATGAGACTGTTCCTACACAGCAGCCAATGAAGATGTTCCTACACAGCAGCCATTGAGGATGTTCCTACACAGCAGCCAATGAAAATGTTCTTACACAGCAGCCAGATTGTGACATCACAGGGATGCTCTGTGATGTCACAATCTGGCTGGTTGTGTAGGAACATTTTCATTGGCTGCTGTGTAGGAACATCCTCAATGGCTGCTCTGTAGGAACATCTTCATGTGCAGGAACATCTTCATCGTCCAGGAAGGGTATAAAAGGGGGCCGCGCCGCCCTGAGAGTCACTAGATAGATAGATAGAGATAGAGACATATAGATAGATAGATAGATAGATAGATAGATAGATAGATAGATAGATAGATAGATAGATAGATAGATAGATAGATAGATAGATAGATAGATAGATAGACACAGCAGCCAATGAGACTGTTCCTACACAGCAGCCAATGAAGATGTTCCTACACAGCAGCCATTGAGGATGTTCCTACACAGCAGCCAATGAAAATGTTCTTACACAGCAGCCAGATTGTGACATCACAGGGATGCTCTGTGATGTCACAATCTGGCTGCTGTGTAGGAACATTTTCATTGACTGCTGTGTAGGAACATCCTCAATGGCTGCTGTGTAGGAACATCTTCATGTGCAGGAACATCTTCATCGTCCAGGAAGGGTATAAAAGGGGGCCGCGCCGCCCTGAGAGTCACTAGATAGATAGATAGAGATAGAGACATATAGATAGATAGATAGATAGATAGATAGATAGATAGATAGATAGATAGATAGATAGATAGATAGATAGATAGATAGATAGATAGATAGATAGACACAGCAGCCAATGAGACTGTTCCTACACAGCAGCCAATGAAGATGTTCCTACACAGCAGCCATTGAGGATGTTCCTACACAGCAGCCAATGAAAATGTTCTTACACAGCAGCCAGATTGTGACATCACAGGGATGCTCTGTGAGGTCACAATCTGGCTGCTGTGTAGGAACATTTTCATTGGCTGCTGTGTAGGAACATCCTCAATGGCTGCTGTGTAGGAACATCTTCATGTGCAGGAACATCTTCATCGTCCAGGAAGGGTATAAAAGGGGGCCGCGCCGCCCTGAGAGTCACTAGATAGATAGATAGAGATAGAGACATATAGATAGATAGATAGATAGATAGATAGATAGATAGATAGACACAGCAGCCAATGAGACTGTTCCTACACAGCAGCCAATGAAGATGTTCCTACACAGCAGCCATTGAGGATGTTCCTACACAGCAGCCAATGAAAATGTTCTTACACAGCAGCCAGATTGTGACATCACAGGGATGCTCTGTGATGTCACAATCTGGCTGCTGTGTAGGAACATTTTCATTGGCTGCTGTGTAGGAACATCCTCAATGGCTGCTGTGTAGGAACATCTTCATGTGCAGGAACATCTTCATCGTCCAGGAAGGGTATAAAAGGGGGCCGCGCCGCCCTGAGAGTCACTAGATGGATAGATAGAGATAGAGACATATAGATAGATAGATAGATAGATAGATAGATAGATAGATAGATAGATAGATAGATAGATAGATAGATAGATAGATAGATAGATAGATAGATAGACACAGCAGCCAATGAGACTGTTCCTACACAGCAGCCAATGAAGATGTTCCTACACAGCAGCCATTGAGGATGTTCCTACACAGCAGCCAATGAAAATGTTCTTACACAGCAGCCAGATTGTGACATCACAGGGATGCTCTGTGATGTCACAATCTGGCTGCTGTGTAGGAACATTTTCATTGGCTGCTGTGTAGGAACATCCTCAATGGCTGCTGTGTAGGAACATCTTCATGTGCAGGAACATCTTCATCGTCCAGGAAGGGTATAAAAGGGGGCCGCGCCGCCCTGAGAGTCACTAGATAGATAGATAGAGATAGAGACATATAGATAGATAGATAGATAGATAGATAGATAGATAGATAGATAGATAGATAGATAGATAGATAGATAGATAGATAGATAGATAGATAGATAGATAGACACAGCAGCCAATGAGACTGTTCCTACACAGCAGCCAATGAAGATGTTCCTACACAGCAGCCATTGAGGATGTTCCTACACAGCAGCCAATGGAAATGTTCTTACACAGCAGCCAGATTGTGACATCACAGGGATGCTCTGTGATGTCACAATCTGGCTGCTGTGTAGGAACATTTTCATTGACTGCTGTGTAGGAACATCCTCAATGGCTGCTGTGTAGGAACATCTTCATGTGCAGGAACATCTTCATCGTCCAGGAAGGGTATAAAAGGGGGCCGCGCCGCCCTGAGAGTCACTAGATAGATAGATAGAGATAGAGACATATAGATAGATAGATAGATAGATAGATAGATAGATAGATAGATAGATAGATAGATAGATAGATAGATAGATAGACACAGCAGCCAATGAGACTGTTCCTACACAGCAGCCAATGAAGATGTTCCTACACAGCAGCCATTGAGGATGTTCCTACACAGCAGCCAATGAAAATGTTCTTACACAGCAGCCAGATTGTGACATCACAGGGATGCTCTGTGATGTCACAATCTGGCTGCTGTGTAGGAACATTTTCATTGGCTGCTGTGTAGGAACATCCTCAATGGCTGCTGTGTAGGAACATCTTCATGTGCAGGAACATCTTCATCGTCCAGGAAGGGTATAAAAGGGGGCCGCGCCGCCCTGAGAGTCACTAGATAGATAGATAGAGATAGAGACATATAGATAGATAGATAGATAGATAGATAGATAGATAGATAGATAGATAGATAGATAGATAGATAGATAGATAGATAGATAGATAGATAGATAGATAGACACAGCAGCCAATGAGACTGTTCCTACACAGCAGCCAATGAAGATGTTCCTACACAGCAGCCATTGAGGATGTTCCTACACAGCAGCCAATGAAAATGTTCTTACACAGCAGCCAGATTGTGACATCACAGGGATGCTCTGTGATGTCACAATCTGGCTGCTGTGTAGGAACATTTTCATTGGCTGCTGTGTAGGAACATCCTCAATGGCTGCTGTGTAGGAACATCTTCATGTGCAGGAACATCTTCATCGTCCAGGAAGGGTATAAAAGGGGGCCGCGCCGCCCTGAGAGTCACTAGATGGATAGATAGAGATAGAGACATATAGATAGATAGATAGATAGATAGATAGATAGATAGATAGATAGATAGATAGATAGATAGATAGATAGATAGATAGATAGATAGATAGATAGATAGATAGATAGATAGACACAGCAGCCAATGAGACTGTTCCTACACAGCAGCCAATGAAGATGTTCCTACACAGCAGCCATTGAGGATGTTCCTACACAGCAGCCAATGAAAATGTTCTTACACAGCAGCCAGATTGTGACATCACAGGGATGCTCTGTGATGTCACAATCTGGCTGCTGTGTAGGAACATTTTCATTGGCTGCTGTGTAGGAACATCCTCAATGGCTGCTGTGTAGGAACATCTTCATGTGCAGGAACATCTTCATCGTCCAGGAAGGGTATAAAAGGGGGCCGCGCCGCCCTGAGAGTCACTAGATAGATAGATAGAGATAGAGACATATAGATAGATAGATAGATAGATAGATAGATAGATAGATAGATAGATAGATAGATAGATAGATAGATAGATAGACACAGCAGCCAATGAGACTGTTCCTACACAGCAGCCAATGAAGATGTTCCTACACAGCAGCCATTGAGGATGTTCCTACACAGCAGCCAATGGAAATGTTCTTACACAGCAGCCAGATTGTGACATCACAGGGATGCTCTGTGATGTCACAATCTGGCTGCTGTGTAGGAACATTTTCATTGACTGCTGTGTAGGAACATCCTCAATGGCTGCTGTGTAGGAACATCTTCATGTGCAGGAACATCTTCATCGTCCAGGAAGGGTATAAAAGGGGGCCGCGCCGCCCTGAGAGTCACTAGATAGATAGATAGAGATAGAGACATATAGATAGATAGATAGATAGATAGATAGATAGATAGATAGATAGATAGATAGATAGATAGATAGATAGATAGATAGATAGATAGATAGATAGATAGACACAGCAGCCAATGAGACTGTTCCTACACAGCAGCCAATGAAGATGTTCCTACACAGCAGCCATTGAGGATGTTCCTACACAGCAGCCAATGAAAATGTTCTTACACAGCAGCCAGATTGTGACATCACAGGGATGCTCTGTTATGTCACAATCTGGCTGCTGTGTAGGAACATTTTCATTGGCTGCTGTGTAGGAACATCCTCAATGGCTGCTGTGTAGGAACATCTTCATGTGCAGGAACATCTTCATCGTCCAGGAAGGGTATAAAAGGGGGCCGCACCGCCCTGAGAGTCACTAGATGGATAGATAGAGATATAGACATATAGATAGATAGATAGATAGATAGATAGATAGATAGATAGATAGATAGATAGATAGATAGATAGATAGATAGATAGATAGATAGACACAGCAGCCAATGAGACTGTTCCTACACAGCAGCCAATGAAGATGTTCCTACACAGCAGCCATTGAGGATGTTCCTACACAGCAGCCAATGAAAATGTTCTTACACAGCAGCCAGATTGTGACATCACAGGGATGCTCTGTGATGTCACAATCTGGCTGCTGTGTAGGAACATTTTCATTGGCTGCTGTGTAGGAACATCCTCAATGGCTGCTGTGTAGGAACATCTTCATGTGCAGGAACATCTTCATCGTCCAGGAAGGGTATAAAAGGGGGCCGCGCCGCCCTGAGAGTCACTAGATAGATAGATAGAGATAGAGACATATAGATAGATAGATAGATAGATAGATAGATAGATAGATAGATAGATAGATAGATAGATAGATAGATAGATAGATAGATAGATAGATAGATAGATAGACACAGCAGCCAATGAGACTGTTCCTACACAGCAGCCAATGAAGATGTTCCTACACAGCAGCCATTGAGGATGTTCCTACACAGCAGCCAATGAAAATGTTCTTACACAGCAGCCAGATTGTGACATCACAGGGATGCTCTGTGATGTCACAATCTGGCTGCTGTGTAGGAACATTTTCATTGGCTGCTGTGTAGGAACATCCTCAATGGCTGCTGTGTAGGAACATCTTCATGTGCAGGAACATCTTCATCGTCCAGGAAGGGTATAAAAGGGGGCCGCGCCGCCCTGAGAGTCACTAGATGGATAGAGATAGAGACATATAGATAGATAGATAGATAGATAGATAGATAGATAGATAGATAGATAGATAGATAGATAGATAGATAGATAGATAGATAGATAGATAGATAGATAGATAGATAGATAGATAGATATACACAGCAGCCAATGAGACTGTTCCTACACAGCAGCCAATGAAGATGTTCCTACACAGCAGCCATTGAGGATGTTCCTACACAGCAGCCAATGAAAATGTTCTTACACAGCAGCCAGATTGTGACATCACAGGGATGCTCTGTGATGTCACAATCTGGCTGCTGTGTAGGAACATTTTCATTGGCTGCTGTGTAGGAACATCCTCAATGGCTGCTGTGTAGGAACATCTTCATGTGCAGGAACATCTTCATCGTCCAGGAAGGGTATAAAAGGGGGCCGCGCCGCCCTGAGAGTCACTAGATGGATAGATAGAGATAGAGACATATAGATAGATAGATAGATAGATAGATAGATAGATAGATAGATAGATAGATAGATAGATAGATAGATAGATAGATAGATAGACACAGCAGCCAATGAGACTGTTCCTACACAGCAGCCAATGAAGATGTTCCTACACAGCAGCCATTGAGGATGTTCCTACACAGCAGCCAATGAAAATGTTCTTACACAGCAGCCAGATTGTGACATCAAAGGGATGCTCTGTGATGTCACAATCTGGATGCTGTGTAGGAACATTTTCATTGGCTGCTGTGTAGGAACATCCTCAATGGCTGCTGTGTAGGAACATCTTCATGTGCAGGAACATCTTCATCGTCCAGGAAGGGTATAAAAGGGGGCCGCGCCGCCCTGAGAGTCACTAGATGGATAGATAGAGATAGAGACATATAGATAGATAGATAGATAGATAGATAGATAGATAGATAGATAGATAGATAGATAGATAGATAGATAGATAGATAGATAGACACAGCAGCCAATGAGACTGTTCCTACACAGCAGCCAATGAAGATGTTCCTACACAGCAGCCATTGAGGATGTTCCTACACAGCAGCCAATGAAAATGTTCTTACACAGCAGCCAGATTGTGACATCACAGGGATGCTCTGTGATGTCACAATCTGGATGCTGTGTAGGAACATTTTCATTGGCTGCTGTGTAGGAACATCCTCAATGGCTGCTGTGTAGGAACATCTTCATGTGCAGGAACATCTTCATCGTCCAGGAAGGGTATAAAAGGGGGCCGCGCCGCCCTGAGAGTCACTAGATGGATAGATAGAGATAGAGACATATAGATAGATAGATAGATAGATAGATATATAGATAGATAGATAGATAGATAGATAGATAGATAGATAGATAGATAGATAGATAGATAGATAGACACAACAGCCAATGAGACTGTTCCTACACAGCAGCCAATGAAGATGTTCCTACACAGCAGCCATTGAGGATGTTCCTACACAGCAGCCAATGAAAATGTTCTTACACAGCAGCCAGATTGTGACATCACAGGGATGCTCTGTGATGTCACAATCTGGCTGCTGTGTAGGAACATTTTCATTGGCTGCTGTGTAGGAACATCCTCAATGGCTGCTGTGTAGGAACATCTTCATGTGCAGGAACATCTTCATCGTCCAGGAAGGGTATAAAAGGGGGCCGCGCCGCCCTGAGAGTCACTAGATGGATAGATAGAGATAGAGACATATAGATAGATAGATAGATAGATAGATAGATAGATAGATAGATAAATAGATAGATAGATAGATAGATAGATAGATAGATAGATAGATAGATAGATAGATAGATAGACACAGCAGCCAATGAGACTGTTCCTACACAGCAGCCAATGAAGATGTTCCTACACAGCAGCCATTGAGGATGTTCCTACACAGCAGCCAATGAAAATGTTCTTACACAGCAGCCAGATTGTGACATCACAGGGATGCTCTGTGATGTCACAATCTGGCTGCTGTGTAGGAACATTTTCATTGGCTGCTGTGTAGGAACATCCTCAATGGCTGCTGTGTAGGAACATCTTCATGTGCAGGAACATCTTCATCGTCCAGGAAGGGTATAAAAGGGGGCCGCGCCGCCCTGAGAGTCACTAGATGGATAGATAGAGATAGAGACATATAGATAGATAGATAGATAGATAGATAGATAGATAGATAGATGATAGATGATAGATAGATAGATAGATAGATAGATAGATAGATAGATAGATAGATAGATAGATAGATAGATAGATAGATAGATAGATAGATAGATATACACAGCAGCCAATGAGACTGTTCCTACACAGCAGCCAATGAAGATGTTCCTACACAGCAGCCATTGAGGATGTTCCTACACAGCAGCCAATGAAAATGTTCTTACACAGCAGCCAGATTGTGACATCACAGGGATGCTCTGTGATGTCACAATCTGGCTGCTGTGTAGGAACATTTTCATTGGCTGCTGTGTAGGAACATCCTCAATGGCTGCTGTGTAGGAACATCTTCATGTGCAGGAACATCTTCATCGTCCAGGAAGGGTATAAAAGGGGGCCGCGCCGCCCTGAGAGTCACTAGATGGATAGATAGAGATAGAGACATATAGATAGATAGATAGATAGATAGATAGATAGATAGATAGATAGATAGATAGATAGATAGATAGATAGATAGATAGATAGATAGATAGATAGACACAGCAGCCAATGAGACTGTTCCTACACAGCAGCCAATGAAGATGTTCCTACACAGCAGCCATTGAGGATGTTCCTACACAGCAGCCAATGAAAATGTTCTTACACAGCAGCCAGATTGTGACATCAAAGGGATGCTCTGTGATGTCACAATCTGGATGCTGTGTAGGAACATTTTCATTGGCTGCTGTGTAGGAACATCCTCAATGGCTGCTGTGTAGGAACATCTTCATGTGCAGGAACATCTTCATCGTCCAGGAAGGGTATAAAAGGGGGCCGCGCCGCCCTGAGAGTCACTAGATGGATAGATAGAGATAGAGACATATAGATAGATAGATAGATAGATAGATAGATAGATAGATAGATAGATAGATAGATAGATAGATAGATAGATAGATAGATAGATAGATAGATAGATAGATAGATAGACACAGCAGCCAATGAGACTGTTCCTACACAGCAGCCAATGAAGATGTTCCTACACAGCAGCCATTGAGGATGTTCCTACACAGCAGCCAATGAAAATGTTCTTACACAGCAGCCAGATTGTGACATCACAGGGATGCTCTGTGATGTCACAATCTGGATGCTGTGTAGGAACATTTTCATTGGCTGCTGTGTAGGAACATCCTCAATGGCTGCTGTGTAGGAACATCTTCATGTGCAGGAACATCTTCATCGTCCAGGAAGGGTATAAAAGGGGGCCGCGCCGCCCTGAGAGTCACTAGATGGATAGATAGAGATAGAGACATATAGATAGATAGATAGATAGATAGATATATAGATAGATAGATAGATAGATAGATAGATAGATAGATAGATAGATAGATAGATAGATAGATAGATAGATAGATAGATAGACACAACAGCCAATGAGACTGTTCCTACACAGCAGCCAATGAAGATGTTCCTACACAGCAGCCATTGAGGATGTTCCTACACAGCAGCCAATGAAAATGTTCTTACACAGCAGCCAGATTGTGACATCACAGGGATGCTCTGTGATGTCACAATCTGGCTGCTGTGTAGGAACATTTTCATTGGCTGCTGTGTAGGAACATCCTCAATGGCTGCTGTGTAGGAACATCTTCATGTGCAGGAACATCTTCATCGTCCAGGAAGGGTATAAAAGGGGGCCGCGCCGCCCTGAGAGTCACTAGATGGATAGATAGAGATAGAGACATATAGATAGATAGATAGATAGATAGATAGATAGATAGATAGATAGATAGATAGATAGATAGATAAATAGATAGATAGATAGATAGATAGATAGATAGATAGATAGATAGATAGATAGATAGATAGATAGATAGATAGACACAGCAGCCAATGAGACTGTTCCTACACAGCAGCCAATGAAGATGTTCCTACACAGCAGCCATTGATGATGTTCCTACACAGCAGCCAATGAAAATGTTCTTACACAGCAGCCAGATTGTGACATCACAGGGATGCTCTGTGATGTCACAATCTGGATGCTGTGTAGGAACATTTTCATTGGCTGCTGTGTAGGAACATCCTCAATGGCTGCTGTGTAGGAACATCTTCATGTGCAGGAACATCTTCATCGTCCAGGAAGGGTATAAAAGGGGGCCGCGCCGCCCTGAGAGTCACTAGATAGATAGATAGAGATAGAGACATATAGATAGATAGATAGATAGATAGATAGATAGATAGATAGATAGATAGATAGATAGATAGATAGATAGATAGATAGATAGATAGATAGATAGATAGATAGACACAGCAGCCAATG
>NW_028176531.1:1245000-1250000 GCF_949987555.1 Borostomias antarcticus | reverse complement strand
CGCCGCCCTGAGAGTCACTAGATAGATAGATAGAGATAGAGACATATAGATAGATAGATAGATAGATAGATAGATAGATAGATAGATAGATAGATAGATAGATAGATAGATAGATAGATAGATAGATAGATAGATAGATAGATATATAGATAGATAGATAGATAGATAGACACAGCAGCCAATGAGACTGTTCCTACACAGCAGCCAATGAAGATGTTCCTACACAGCAGCCATTGAGGATGTTCCTACACAGCAGCCAATGAAAATGTTCTTACACAGCAGCCAGATTGTGACATCACAGGGATGCTCTGTGATGTCACAATCTGGCTGCTGTGTAGGAACATTTTCATTGGCTGCTGTGTAGGAACATCCTCAATGGCTGCTGTGTAGGAACATCTTCATGTGCAGGAACATCTTCATCGTCCAGGAAGGGTATAAAAGGGGGCCGCGCCGCCCTGAGAGTCACTAGATGGATAGATAGAGATAGAGACATATAGATAGATAGATAGATAGATAGATAGATAGATAGATAGATAGATAGATAGATAGATAGATAGATAGATAGATAGATAGATAGATAGATAGATAGATAGATAGATAGATAGACACAGCAGCCAATGAGACTGTTCCTACACAGCAGCCAATGAAGATGTTCCTACACAGCAGCCATTGAGGATGTTCCTACACAGCAGCCAATGAAAATGTTCTTACACAGCAGCCAGATTGTGACATCGCAGGGATGCTCTGTGATGTCACAATCTGGCTGCTGTGTAGGAACATTTTCATTGGCTGCTGTGTAGGAACATCCTCAATGGCTGCTGTGTAGGAACATCTTCATGTGCAGGAACATCTTCATCGTCCAGGAAGGGTATAAAAGGGGGCCGCGCCGCCCTGAGAGTCACTAGATAGATAGATAGAGATAGAGATAGATAGATAGATAGATAGATAGATAGATAGATAGATAGATAGATAGATAGATAGATAGATAGATAGACACAGCAGCCAATGAGACTGTTCCTACACAGCAGCCAATGAAGATGTTCCTACACAGCAGCCATTGAGGATGTTCCTACACAGCAGCCAATGAAAATGTTCTTACACAGCAGCCAGATTGTGACATCACAGGGATGCTCTGTGATGTCACAATCTGGCTGCTGTGTAGGAACATTTTCATTGGCTGCTGTGTAGGAACATCCTCAATGGCTGCTGTGTAGGAACATCTTCATGTGCAGGAACATCTTCATCGTCCAGGAAGGGTATAAAAGGGGGCCGCGCCGCCCTGAGAGTCACTAGATAGATAGATAGAGATAGAGACATATAGATAGATAGATAGATAGATAGATAGATAGATAGATAGATAGATAGATAGATAGATAGATAGATAGATAGATAGATAGATAGATAGACACAGCAGCCAATGAGACTGTTCCTACACAGCAGCCAATGAAGATGTTCCTACACAGCAGCCATTGAGGATGTTCCTACACAGCAGCCAATGAAAATGTTCTTACACAGCAGCCAGATTGTGACATCACAGGGATGCTCTGTGATGTCACAATCTGGCTGCTGTGTAGGAACATTTTCATTGGCTGCTGTGTAGGAACATCCTCAATGGCTGCTGTGTAGTAACATCTTCATGTGCAGGAACATCTTCATCGTCCAGGAAGGGTATAAAAGGGGGCCGCGCCGCCCTGAGAGTCACTAGATAGATAGATAGAGATAGAGACATATAGATAGATAGATAGATAGATAGATAGATAGATAGATAGATAGATAGATAGATAGATAGATAGATAGATAGATAGATAGATAGATAGATAGATAGATAGATAGATAGATAGATAGACACAGCAGCCAATGAGACTGTTCCTACACAGCAGCCAATGAAGATGTTCCTACACAGCAGCCATTGAGGATGTTCCTACACAGCAGCCAATGAAAATGTTCTTACACAGCAGCCAGATTGTGACATCACAGGGATGCTCTGTGATGTCACAATCTGGCTGCTGTGTAGGAACATTTTCATTGGCTGCTGTGTAGGAACATCCTCAATGGCTGCTGTGTAGGAACATCTTCATGTGCAGGAACATCTTCATCGTCCAGGAAGGGTATAAAAGGGGGCCGCGCCGCCCTGAGAGTCACTAGATAGATAGATAGAGATAGAGACATATAGATAGATAGATAGATAGATAGATAGATAGATAGATAGATAGATAGATAGATAGATAGATAGATAGATAGATAGATAGATAGATAGACACAGCAGCCAATGAGACTGTTCCTACACAGCAGCCAATGAAGATGTTCCTACACAGCAGCCATTGAGGATGTTCCTACACAGCAGCCAATGAAAATGTTCTTACACAGCAGCCAGATTGTGACATCACAGGGATGCTCTGTGATGTCACAATCTGGCTGCTGTGTAGGAACATTTTCATTGGCTGCTGTGTAGGAACATCCTCAATGGCTGCTGTGTAGGAACATCTTCATGTGCAGGAACATCTTCATCGTCCAGGAAGGGTATAAAAGGGGGCCGCGCCGCCCTGAGAGTCACTAGATAGATAGATAGAGATAGAGACATATAGATAGATAGATAGATAGATAGATAGATAGATAGATAGATAGATAGATAGATAGACACAGCAGCCAATGAGACTGTTCCTACACAGCAGCCAATGAAGATGTTCCTACACAGCAGCCATTGAGGATGTTCCTACACAGCAGCCAATGAAAATGTTCTTACACAGCAGCCAGATTGTGACATCACAGGGATGCTCTGTGATGTCACAATCTGGCTGCTGTGTAGGAACATTTTCATTGGCTGCTGTGTAGGAACATCCTCAATGGCTGCTGTGTAGGAACATCTTCATGTGCAGGAACATCTTCATCGTCCAGGAAGGGTATAAAAGGGGGCCGCGCCGCCCTGAGAGTCACTAGATAGATAGATAGAGATAGAGACATATAGATAGATAGATAGATAGATAGATAGATAGATAGATAGATAGATAGATAGATAGATAGATAGATAGATAGATAGATAGATAGATAGATAGATAGACACAGCAGCCAATGAGACTGTTCCTACACAGCAGCCAATGAAGATGTTCCTACACAGCAGCCATTGAGGATGTTCCTACACAGCAGCCAATGAAAATGTTCTTACACAGCAGCCAGATTGTGACATCACAGGGATGCTCTGTGATGTCACAATCTGGCTGCTGTGTAGGAACATTTTCATTGGCTGCTGTGTAGGAACATCCTCAATGGCTGCTGTGTAGTAACATCTTCATGTGCAGGAACATCTTCATCGTCCAGGAAGGGTATAAAAGGGGGCCGCGCCGCCCTGAGAGTCACTAGATAGATAGATAGAGATAGAGACATATAGATAGATAGATAGATAGATAGATAGATAGATAGATAGATAGATAGATAGATAGATAGATAGATAGATAGATAGATAGATAGACACAGCAGCCAATGAGACTGTTCCTACACAGCAGCCAATGAAGATGTTCCTACACAGCAGCCATTGAGGATGTTCCTACACAGCAGCCAATGAAAATGTTCTTACACAGCAGCCAGATTGTGACATCACAGGGATGCTCTGTGATGTCACAATCTGGCTGCTGTGTAGGAACATTTTCATTGGCTGCTGTGTAGGAACATCCTCAATGGCTGCTGTGTAGGAACATCTTCATGTGCAGGAACATCTTCATCGTCCAGGAAGGGTATAAAAGGGGGCCGCGCCGCCCTGAGAGTCACTAGATAGATAGATAGAGATAGAGACATATAGATAGATAGATAGATAGATAGATAGATAGATAGATAGATAGATAGATAGATAGACACAGCAGCCAATGAGACTGTTCCTACACAGCAGCCAATGAAGATGTTCCTACACAGCAGCCATTGAGGATGTTCCTACACAGCAGCCAATGAAAATGTTCTTACACAGCAGCCAGATTGTGACATCACAGGGATGCTCTGTGATGTCACAATCTGGCTGCTGTGTAGGAACATTTTCATTGGCTGCTGTGTAGGAACATCCTCAATGGCTGCTGTGTAGGAACATCTTCATGTGCAGGAACATCTTCATCGTCCAGGAAGGGTATAAAAGGGGGCCGCGCCGCCCTGAGAGTCACTAGATAGATAGATAGAGATAGAGACATATAGATAGATAGATAGATAGATAGATAGATAGATAGATAGATAGATAGATAGATAGATAGATAGATAGATAGATAGATAGATAGATAGATAGATAGACACAGCAGCCAATGAGACTGTTCCTACACAGCAGCCAATGAAGATGTTCCTACACAGCAGCCATTGAGGATGTTCCTACACAGCAGCCAATGAAAATGTTCTTACACAGCAGCCAGATTGTGACATCACAGGGATGCTCTGTGATGTCACAATCTGGCTGCTGTGTAGGAACATTTTCATTGGCTGCTGTGTAGGAACATCCTCAATGGCTGCTGTGTAGTAACATCTTCATGTGCAGGAACATCTTCATCGTCCAGGAAGGGTATAAAAGGGGGCCGCGCCGCCCTGAGAGTCACTAGATAGATAGATAGAGATAGAGACATATAGATAGATAGATAGATAGATAGATAGATAGATAGATAGATAGATAGATAGATAGATAGATAGATAGATAGATAGATAGATAGATAGATAGATAGATAGATAGACACAGCAGCCAATGAGACTGTTCCTACACAGCAGCCAATGAAGATGTTCCTACACAGCAGCCATTGAGGATGTTCCTACACAGCAGCCAATGAAAATGTTCTTACACAGCAGCCAGATTGTGACATCACAGGGATGCTCTGTGATGTCACAATCTGGCTGCTGTGTAGGAACATTTTCATTGGCTGCTGTGTAGGAACATCCTCAATGGCTGCTGTGTAGGAACATCTTCATGTGCAGGAACATCTTCATCGTCCAGGAAGGGTATAAAAGGGGGCCGCGCCGCCCTGAGAGTCACTAGATAGATA
>NW_028176531.1:1230000-1240000 GCF_949987555.1 Borostomias antarcticus | reverse complement strand
TGCTGTGTAGGAACATTTTCATTGGCTGCTGTGTAGGAACATCCTCAATGGCTGCTGTGTAGGAACATCTTCATGTGCAGGAACATCTTCATCGTCCAGGAAGGGTATAAAAGGGGGCCGCGCCGCCCTGAGAGTCACTAGATAGATAGATAGAGATAGAGATAGATAGATAGATAGATAGATAGATAGATAGATAGATAGATAGATAGATAGATAGATAGATAGATAGATAGATAGATAGATAGATAGATAGACACAGCAGCCAATGAGACTGTTCCTACACAGCAGCCAATGAAGATGTTCCTACACAGCAGCCATTGAGGATGTTCCTACACAGCAGCCAATGAAAATGTTCTTACACAGCAGCCAGATTGTGACATCACAGGGATGCTCTGTGATGTCACAATCTGGCTGCTGTGTAGGAACATTTTCATTGGCTGCTGTGTAGGAACATCCTCAATGGCTGCTGTGTAGGAACATCTTCATGTGCAGGAACATCTTCATCGTCCAGGAAGGGTATAAAAGGGGGCCGCGCCGCCCTGAGAGTCACTAGATAGATAGATAGAGATAGAGACATATAGATAGATAGATAGATAGATAGATAGATAGATAGATAGATAGATAGATAGATAGATAGATAGATAGATAGATAGATAGATAGATAGATAGATAGACACAGCAGCCAATGAGACTGTTCCTACACAGCAGCCAATGAAGATGTTCCTACACAGCAGCCATTGAGGATGTTCCTACACAGCAGCCAATGAAAATGTTCTTACACAGCAGCCAGATTGTGACATCACAGGGATGCTCTGTGATGTCACAATCTGGCTGCTGTGTAGGAACATTTTCATTGGCTGCTGTGTAGGAACATCCTCAATGGCTGCTGTGTAGTAACATCTTCATGTGCAGGAACATCTTCATCGTCCAGGAAGGGTATAAAAGGGGGCCGCGCCGCCCTGAGAGTCACTAGATAGATAGATAGAGATAGAGACATATAGATAGATAGATAGATAGATAGATAGATAGATAGATAGATAGATAGATAGATAGATAGATAGATAGATAGATAGATAGATAGATAGACACAGCAGCCAATGAGACTGTTCCTACACAGCAGCCAATGAAGATGTTCCTACACAGCAGCCATTGAGGATGTTCCTACACAGCAGCCAATGAAAATGTTCTTACACAGCAGCCAGATTGTGACATCACAGGGATGCTCTGTGATGTCACAATCTGGCTGCTGTGTAGGAACATTTTCATTGGCTGCTGTGTAGGAACATCCTCAATGGCTGCTGTGTAGGAACATCTTCATGTGCAGGAACATCTTCATCGTCCAGGAAGGGTATAAAAGGGGGCCGCGCCGCCCTGAGAGTCACTAGATAGATAGATAGAGATAGAGACATATAGATAGATAGATAGATAGATAGATAGATAGATAGATAGATAGATAGATAGATAGATAGATAGATAGATAGATAGACACAGCAGCCAATGAGACTGTTCCTACACAGCAGCCAATGAAGATGTTCCTACACAGCAGCCATTGAGGATGTTCCTACACAGCAGCCAATGAAAATGTTCTTACACAGCAGCCAGATTGTGACATCACAGGGATGCTCTGTGATGTCACAATCTGGCTGCTGTGTAGGAACATTTTCATTGGCTGCTGTGTAGGAACATCCTCAATGGCTGCTGTGTAGTAACATCTTCATGTGCAGGAACATCTTCATCGTCCAGGAAGGGTATAAAAGGGGGCCGCGCCGCCCTGAGAGTCACTAGATAGATAGATAGAGATAGAGACATATAGATAGATAGATAGATAGATAGATAGATAGATAGATAGATAGATAGATAGATAGATAGATAGATAGATAGATAGATAGATAGATAGACACAGCAGCCAATGAGACTGTTCCTACACAGCAGCCAATGAAGATGTTCCTACACAGCAGCCATTGAGGATGTTCCTACACAGCAGCCAATGAAAATGTTCTTACACAGCAGCCAGATTGTGACATCACAGGGATGCTCTGTGATGTCACAATCTGGCTGCTGTGTAGGAACATTTTCATTGGCTGCTGTGTAGGAACATCCTCAATGGCTGCTGTGTAGGAACATCTTCATGTGCAGGAACATCTTCATCGTCCAGGAAGGGTATAAAAGGGGGCCGCGCCGCCCTGAGAGTCACTAGATAGATAGATAGAGATAGAGACATATAGATAGATAGATAGATAGATAGATAGATAGATAGATAGATAGATAGATAGATAGATAGATAGATAGATAGATAGATAGACACAGCAGCCAATGAGACTGTTCCTACACAGCAGCCAATGAAGATGTTCCTACACAGCAGCCATTGAGGATGTTCCTACACAGCAGCCAATGAAAATGTTCTTACACAGCAGCCAGATTGTGACATCACAGGGATGCTCTGTGATGTCACAATCTGGCTGCTGTGTAGGAACATTTTCATTGGCTGCTGTGTAGGAACATCCTCAATGGCTGCTGTGTAGGAACATCTTCATGTGCAGGAACATCTTCATCGTCCAGGAAGGGTATAAAAGGGGGCCGCGCCGCCCTGAGAGTCACTAGATAGATAGATAGAGATAGATAGATAGATAGATAGATAGATAGATAGATAGATAGATAGATAGATAGATAGACACAGCAGCCAATGAGACTGTTCCTACACAGCAGCCAATGAAGATGTTCCTACACAGCAGCCATTGAGGATGTTCCTACACAGCAGCCAATGAAAATGTTCTTACACAGCAGCCAGATTGTGACATCACAGGGATGCTCTGTGATGTCACAATCTGGCTGCTGTGTAGGAACATTTTCATTGGCTGCTGTGTAGGAACATCCTCAATGGCTGCTGTGTAGGAACATCTTCATGTGCAGGAACATCTTCATCGTCCAGGAAGGGTATAAAAGGGGGCCGCGCCGCCCTGAGAGTCACTAGATAGATAGATAGAGATAGAGACATATAGATAGATAGATAGATAGATAGATAGATAGATAGATAGATAGATAGATAGATAGATAGATAGATAGATAGATAGATAGATAGATAGATAGATAGATAGATAGACACAGCAGCCAATGAGACTGTTCCTACACAGCAGCCAATGAAGATGTTCCTACACAGCAGCCATTGAGGATGTTCCTACACAGCAGCCAATGAAAATGTTCTTACACAGCAGCCAGATTGTGACATCACAGGGATGCTCTGTGATGTCACAATCTGGCTGCTGTGTAGGAACATTTTCATTGGCTGCTGTGTAGGAACATCCTCAATGGCTGCTGTGTAGTAACATCTTCATGTGCAGGAACATCTTCATCGTCCAGGAAGGGTATAAAAGGGGGCCGCGCCGCCCTGAGAGTCACTAGATAGATAGATAGAGATAGAGACATATAGATAGATAGATAGATAGATAGATAGATAGATAGATAGATAGATAGATAGATAGATAGATAGATAGATAGATAGATAGACACAGCAGCCAATGAGACTGTTCCTACACAGCAGCCAATGAAGATGTTCCTACACAGCAGCCATTGAGGATGTTCCTACACAGCAGCCAATGAAAATGTTCTTACACAGCAGCCAGATTGTGACATCACAGGGATGCTCTGTGATGTCACAATCTGGCTGCTGTGTAGGAACATTTTCATTGGCTGCTGTGTAGGAACATCCTCAATGGCTGCTGTGTAGGAACATCTTCATGTGCAGGAACATCTTCATCGTCCAGGAAGGGTATAAAAGGGGGCCGCGCCGCCCTGAGAGTCACTAGATAGATAGATAGAGATAGAGATAGATAGATAGATAGATAGATAGATAGATAGATAGATAGATAGATAGATAGATAGATAGATAGATAGATAGATAGATAGATAGATAGATAGATAGACACAGCAGCCAATGAGACTGTTCCTACACAGCAGCCAATGAAGATGTTCCTACACAGCAGCCATTGAGGATGTTCCTACACAGCAGCCAATGAAAATGTTCTTACACAGCAGCCAGATTGTGACATCACAGGGATGCTCTGTGATGTCACAATCTGGCTGCTGTGTAGGAACATTTTCATTGGCTGCTGTGTAGGAACATCCTCAATGGCTGCTGTGTAGGAACATCTTCATGTGCAGGAACATCTTCATCGTCCAGGAAGGGTATAAAAGGGGGCCGCGCCGCCCTGAGAGTCACTAGATAGATAGATAGAGATAGAGACATATAGATAGATAGATAGATAGATAGATAGATAGATAGATAGATAGATAGATAGATAGATAGATAGATAGATAGATAGATAGATAGATAGATAGATAGATAGATAGATAGACACAGCAGCCAATGAGACTGTTCCTACACAGCAGCCAATGAAGATGTTCCTACAAAGCAGCCATTGAGGATGTTCCTACACAGCAGTTAATGAAAATGTTCTTACACAGCAGCCAGATTGTGACATCACAGGGATGCTCTGTGATGTCACAATCTGGCTGCTGTGTAGGAACATTTTCATTGGCTGCTGTGTAGGAACATCCTCAATGGCTGCTGTGTAGGAACATCTTCATGTGCAGGAACATCTTCATCGTCCAGGAAGGGTATAAAAGGGGGCCGCGCCGCCCTGAGAGTCACTAGATAGATAGATAGAGATAGAGATAGATAGATAGATAGATAGATAGATAGATAGATAGATAGATAGATAGATAGATAGATAGATAGATAGATAGACACAGCAGCCAATGAGACTGTTCCTACACAGCAGCCAATGAAGATGTTCCTACACAGCAGCCATTGAGGATGTTCCTACACAGCAGCCAATGAAAATGTTCTTACACAGCAGCCAGATTGTGACATCACAGGGATGCTCTGTGATGTCACAATCTGGCTGCTGTGTAGGAACATTTTCATTGGCTGCTGTGTAGGAACATCCTCAATGGCTGCTGTGTAGGAACATCTTCATGTGCAGGAACATCTTCATCGTCCAGGAAGGGTATAAAAGGGGGCCGCGCCGCCCTGAGAGTCACTAGATAGATAGATAGAGATAGAGACATATAGATAGATAGATAGATAGATAGATAGATAGATAGATAGATAGATAGATAGATAGATAGATAGATAGATAGATAGATAGATAGATAGACACAGCAGCCAATGAGACTGTTCCTACACAGCAGCCAATGAAGATGTTCCTACACAGCAGCCATTGAGGATGTTCCTACACAGCAGCCAATGAAAATGTTCTTACACAGCAGCCAGATTGTGACATCACAGGGATGCTCTGTGATGTCACAATCTGGCTGCTGTGTAGGAACATTTTCATTGGCTGCTGTGTAGGAACATCCTCAATGGCTGCTGTGTAGTAACATCTTCATGTGCAGGAACATCTTCATCGTCCAGGAAGGGTATAAAAGGGGGCCGCGCCGCCCTGAGAGTCACTAGATAGATAGATAGAGATAGAGACATATAGATAGATAGATAGATAGATAGATAGATAGATAGATAGATAGATAGATAGATAGATAGATAGATAGATAGATAGATAGATAGATAGATAGATAGATAGATAGATAGATAGACACAGCAGCCAATGAGACTGTTCCTACACAGCAGCCAATGAAGATGTTCCTACACAGCAGCCATTGAGGATGTTCCTACACAGCAGCCAATGAAAATGTTCTTACACAGCAGCCAGATTGTGACATCACAGGGATGCTCTGTGATGTCACAATCTGGCTGCTGTGTAGGAACATTTTCATTGGCTGCTGTGTAGGAACATCCTCAATGGCTGCTGTGTAGGAACATCTTCATGTGCAGGAACATCTTCATCGTCCAGGAAGGGTATAAAAGGGGGCCGCGCCGCCCTGAGAGTCACTAGATAGATAGATAGAGATAGAGACATATAGATAGATAGATAGATAGATAGATAGATAGATAGATAGATAGATAGATAGATAGATAGATAGATAGACACAGCAGCCAATGAGACTGTTCCTACACAGCAGCCAATGAAGATGTTCCTACACAGCAGCCATTGAGGATGTTCCTACACAGCAGCCAATGAAAATGTTCTTACACAGCAGCCAGATTGTGACATCACAGGGATGCTCTGTGATGTCACAATCTGGCTGCTGTGTAGGAACATTTTCATTGGCTGCTGTGTAGGAACATCCTCAATGGCTGCTGTGTAGTAACATCTTCATGTGCAGGAACATCTTCATCGTCCAGGAAGGGTATAAAAGGGGGCCGCGCCGCCCTGAGAGTCACTAGATAGATAGATAGAGATAGAGACATATAGATAGATAGATAGATAGATAGATAGATAGATAGATAGATAGATAGATAGATAGATAGATAGATAGATAGATAGACACAGCAGCCAATGAGACTGTTCCTACACAGCAGCCAATGAAGATGTTCCTACACAGCAGCCATTGAGGATGTTCCTACACAGCAGCCAATGAAAATGTTCTTACACAGCAGCCAGATTGTGACATCACAGGGATGCTCTGTGATGTCACAATCTGGCTGCTGTGTAGGAACATTTTCATTGGCTGCTGTGTAGGAACATCCTCAATGGCTGCTGTGTAGGAACATCTTCATGTGCAGGAACATCTTCATCGTCCAGGAAGGGTATAAAAGGGGGCCGCGCCGCCCTGAGAGTCACTAGATAGATAGATAGAGATAGAGACATATAGATAGATAGATAGATAGATAGATAGATAGATAGATAGATAGATAGATAGATAGATAGATAGATAGACACAGCAGCCAATGAGACTGTTCCTACACAGCAGCCAATGAAGATGTTCCTACACAGCAGCCATTGAGGATGTTCCTACACAGCAGCCAATGAAAATGTTCTTACACAGCAGCCAGATTGTGACATCACAGGGATGCTCTGTGATGTCACAATCTGGCTGCTGTGTAGGAACATTTTCATTGGCTGCTGTGTAGGAACATCCTCAATGGCTGCTGTGTAGGAACATCTTCATGTGCAGGAACATCTTCATCGTCCAGGAAGGGTATAAAAGGGGGCCGCGCCGCCCTGAGAGTCACTAGATAGATAGATAGAGATAGAGACATATAGATAGATAGATAGATAGATAGATAGATAGATAGATAGATAGACACAGCAGCCAATGAGACTGTTCCTACACAGCAGCCAATGAAGATGTTCCTACACAGCAGCCATTGAGGATGTTCCTACACAGCAGCCAATGAAAATGTTCTTACACAGCAGCCAGATTGTGACATCACAGGGATGCTCTGTGATGTCACAATCTGGCTGCTGTGTAGGAACATTTTCATTGGCTGCTGTGTAGGAACATCCTCAATGGCTGCTGTGTAGGAACATCTTCATGTGCAGGAACATCTTCATCGTCCAGGAAGGGTATAAAAGGGGGCCGCGCCGCCCTGAGAGTCACTAGATAGATAGATAGAGATAGAGACATATAGATAGATAGATAGATAGATAGATAGATAGATAGATAGATAGATAGATAGATAGATAGATAGATAGATAGATAGATAGATAGATAGATAGATAGACACAGCAGCCAATGAGACTGTTCCTACACAGCAGCCAATGAAGATGTTCCTACACAGCAGCCATTGAGGATGTTCCTACACAGCAGCCAATGAAAATGTTCTTACACAGCAGCCAGATTGTGACATCACAGGGATGCTCTGTGATGTCACAATCTGGCTGCTGTGTAGGAACATTTTCATTGGCTGCTGTGTAGGAACATCCTCAATGGCTGCTGTGTAGTAACATCTTCATGTGCAGGAACATCTTCATCGTCCAGGAAGGGTATAAAAGGGGGCCGCGCCGCCCTGAGAGTCACTAGATAGATAGATAGAGATAGAGACATATAGATAGATAGATAGATAGATAGATAGATAGATAGATAGATAGATAGATAGATAGATAGATAGATAGATAGATAGATAGATAGATAGACACAGCAGCCAATGAGACTGTTCCTACACAGCAGCCAATGAAGATGTTCCTACACAGCAGCCATTGAGGATGTTCCTACACAGCAGCCAATGAAAATGTTCTTACACAGCAGCCAGATTGTGACATCACAGGGATGCTCTGTGATGTCACAATCTGGCTGCTGTGTAGGAACATTTTCATTGGCTGCTGTGTAGGAACATCCTCAATGGCTGCTGTGTAGGAACATCTTCATGTGCAGGAACATCTTCATCGTCCAGGAAGGGTATAAAAGGGGGCCGCGCCGCCCTGAGAGTCACTAGATAGATAGATAGAGATAGAGACATATAGATAGATAGATAGATAGATAGATAGATAGATAGATAGATAGATAGATAGATAGATAGATAGATAGATAGATAGATAGATAGATAGATAGATAGATAGATAGATAGACACAGCAGCCAATGAGACTGTTCCTACACAGCAGCCAATGAAGATGTTCCTACACAGCAGCCATTGAGGATGTTCCTACACAGCAGCCAATGAAAATGTTCTTACACAGCAGCCAGATTGTGACATCACAGGGATGCTCTGTGATGTCACAATCTGGCTGCTGTGTAGGAACATTTTCATTGGCTGCTGTGTAGGAACATCCTCAATGGCTGCTGTGTAGGAACATCTTCATGTGCAGGAACATCTTCATCGTCCAGGAAGGGTATAAAAGGGGGCCGCGCCGCCCTGAGAGTCACTAGATAGATAGATAGAGATAGAGACATATAGATAGATAGATAGATAGATAGATAGATAGATAGATAGATAGATAGATAGATAGATAGATAGATAGATAGATAGATAGATAGATAGATAGATAGATAGATAGATAGATAGATAGATAGACACAGCAGCCAATGAGACTGTTCCTACACAGCAGCCAATGAAGATGTTCCTACACAGCAGCCATTGAGGATGTTCCTACACAGCAGCCAATGAAAATGTTCTTACACAGCAGCCAGATTGTGACATCACAGGGATGCTCTGTGATGTCACAATCTGGCTGCTGTGTAGGAACATTTTCATTGGCTGCTGTGTAGGAACATCCTCAATGGCTGCTGTGTAGGAACATCTTCATGTGCAGGAACATCTTCATCGTCCAGGAAGGGTATAAAAGGGGGCCGCGCCGCCCTGAGAGTCACTAGATAGATAGATAGAGATAGAGACATATAGATAGATAGATAGATAGATAGATAGATAGATAGATAGATAGATAGATAGATAGATAGATAGATAGATAGATAGATAGACACAGCAGCCAATGAGACTGTTCCTACACAGCAGCCAATGAAGATGTTCCTACACAGCAGCCATTGAGGATGTTCCTACACAGCAGCCAATGAAAATGTTCTTACACAGCAGCCAGATTGTGACATCACAGGGATGCTCTGTGTTGTCACAATCTGGCTGCTGTGTAGGAACATTTTCATTGGCTGCTGTGTAGGAACATCCTCAATGGCTGCTGTGTAGGAACATCTTCATGTGCAGGAACATCTTCATCGTCCAGGAAGGGTATAAAAGGGGGCCGCGCCGCCCTGAGAGTCACTAGATAGATAGATAGAGATAGAGACATATAGATAGATAGATAGATAGATAGATAGATAGATAGATAGATAGATAGATAGATAGATAGATAGATAGATAGACACAGCAGCCAATGAGACTGTTCCTACACAGC
Source organism: Borostomias antarcticus (assembly GCF_949987555.1). Classification (NCBI taxonomy): domain Eukaryota; kingdom Metazoa; phylum Chordata; class Actinopteri; order Stomiiformes; family Stomiidae; genus Borostomias; species Borostomias antarcticus. The sequence continues at coordinate 1,230,316 of NW_028176531.1, read as the reverse complement.
AGCCAATGAAGATGTTCCTACACAGCAGCCATTGAGGATGTTCCTACACAGCAGCCAATGAAAATGTTCTTACACAGCAGCCAGATTGTGACATCACAGGGATGCTCTGTGTTGTCACAATATGGCTGCTGTGTAGGAACATTTTCATTGGCTGCTGTGTAGGAACATCCTCAATGGCTGCTGTGTAGGAACATCTTCATGTGCAGGAACATCTTCATCGTCCAGGAAGGGTATAAAAGGGGGCCGCGCCGCCCTGAGAGTCACTAGATAGATAGATAGAGATAGAGACATATAGATAGATAGATAGATAGATAGA
>NW_028176531.1:1210000-1225000 GCF_949987555.1 Borostomias antarcticus | reverse complement strand
GGGCCGCGCCGCCCTGAGAGTCACTAGATAGATAGATAGAGATAGAGACATATAGATAGATAGATAGATAGATAGATAGATAGATAGATAGATAGATAGATAGATAGATAGATAGATAGATAGATAGATAGATAGATAGATAGATAGATAGACACAGCAGCCAATGAGACTGTTCCTACACAGCAGCCAATGAAGATGTTCCTACACAGCAGCCATTGAGGATGTTCCTACACAGCAGCCAATGAAAATGTTCTTACACAGCAGCCAGATTGTGACATCACAGGGATGCTCTGTGATGTCACAATCTGGCTGCTGTGTAGGAACATTTTCATTGGCTGCTGTGTAGGAACATCCTCAATGGCTGCTGTGTAGGAACATCTTCATGTGCAGGAACATCTTCATCGTCCAGGAAGGGTATAAAAGGGGGCCGCGCCGCCCTGAGAGTCACTAGATGGATAGATAGAGATAGAGACATATAGATAGATAGATAGATAGATAGATAGATAGATAGATAGATAGATAGATAGATAGATAGATAGATAGATAGATAGATAGATAGATAGATAGATAGATAGATAGATAGATAGATAGATAGACACAGCAGCCAATGAGACTGTTCCTACACAGCAGCCAATGAAGATGTTCCTACACAGCAGCCATTGAGGATGTTCCTACACAGCAGCCAATGAAAATGTTCTTACACAGCAGCCAGATTGTGACATCACAGGGATGCTCTGTGATGTCACAATCTGGCTGCTGTGTAGGAACATTTTCATTGGCTGCTGTGTAGGAACATCCTCAATGGCTGCTGTGTAGGAACATCTTCATGTGCAGGAACATCTTCATCGTCCAGGAAGGGTATAAAAGGGGGCCGCGCCGCCCTGAGAGTCACTAGATAGATAGATAGAGATAGAGATAGATAGATAGATAGATAGATAGATAGATAGATAGATAGATAGATAGATAGATAGATAGATAGATAGATAGATAGATAGATAGATAGATAGATAGATAGACACAGCAGCCAATGAGACTGTTCCTACACAGCAGCCAATGAAGATGTTCCTACACAGCAGCCAATGAGACTGTTCCTACACAGCAGCCAATGAAGATGTTCCTACACAGCAGCCATTGAGGATGTTCCTACACAGCAGCCAATGAAAATGTTCTTACACAGCAGCCAGATTGTGACATCACAGGGATGCTCTGTGATGTCACAATCTGGCTGCTGTGTAGGAACATTTTCATTGGCTGCTGTGTAGGAACATCCTCAATGGCTGCTGTGTAGGAAAATCTTCATGTGCAGGAACATCTTCATCGTCCAGGAAGGGTATAAAAGGGGGCCGCGCCGCCCTGAGAGTCACTAGATAGATAGATAGAGATAGAGACATATAGATAGATAGATAGATAGATAGATAGATAGATAGATAGATAGATAGATAGATAGATAGATAGATAGATAGATAGATAGATAGATAGATAGATAGATAGATAGATAGATAGATAGATAGATAGATAGACACAGCAGCCAATGAGACTGTTCCTACACAGCAGCCAATGAAGATGTTCCTACACAGCAGCCATTGAGGATGTTCCTACACAGCAGCCAATGAAAATGTTCTTACACAGCAGCCAGATTGTGACATCACAGGGATGCTCTGTGATGTCACAATCTGGCTGCTGTGTAGGAACATTTTCATTGGCTGCTGTGTAGGAACATCCTCAATGGCTGCTGTGTAGGAACATCTTCATGTGCAGGAACATCTTCATCGTCCAGGAAGGGTATAAAAGGGGGCCGCGCCGCCCTGAGAGTCACTAGATAGATAGATAGAGATAGAGATAGATAGATAGATAGATAGATAGATAGATAGATAGATAGATAGATAGATAGATAGATAGATAGATAGATAGATAGATAGATAGATAGATAGATAGATAGATAGATAGACACAGCAGCCAATGAGACTGTTCCTACACAGCAGCCAATGAAGATGTTCCTACACAGCAGCCATTGAGGATGTTCCTACACAGCAGCCAATGAAAATGTTCTTACACAGCAGCCAGATTGTGACATCACAGGGATGCTCTGTGATGTCACAATCTGGCTGCTGTGTAGGAACATTTTCATTGGCTGCTGTGTAGGAACATCCTCAATGGCTGCTGTGTAGGAAAATCTTCATGTGCAGGAACATCTTCATCGTCCAGGAAGGGTATAAAAGGGGGCCGCGCCGCCCTGAGAGTCACTAGATAGATAGATAGAGATAGAGACATATAGATAGATAGATAGATAGATAGATAGATAGATAGATAGATATATAGATAGATAGATAGATAGATAGATAGATAGATAGATAGATAGATAGATAGATAGATAGATAGATAGATAGATAGATAGATAGATAGACACAGCAGCCAATGAGACTGTTCCTACACAGCAGCCAATGAAGATGTTCCTACACAGCAGCCATTGAGGATGTTCCTACACAGCAGCCAATGAAAATGTTCTTACACAGCAGCCAGATTGTGACATCACAGGGATGCTCTGTGATGTCACAATCTGGCTGCTGTGTAGGAACATTTTCATTGGCTGCTGTGTAGGAACATCCTCAATGGCTGCTGTGTAGGAACATCTTCATGTGCAGGAACATCTTCATCGTCCAGGAAGGGTATAAAAGGGGGCCGCGCCGCCCTGAGAGTCACTAGATGGATAGATAGAGATAGAGACATATAGATAGATAGATAGATAGATAGATAGATAGATAGATAGATAGATAGATAGATAGATAGATAGATAGATAGATAGATAGATAGATAGATAGATAGACACAGCAGCCAATGAGACTGTTCCTACACAGCAGCCAATGAAGATGTTCCTACACAGCAGCCATTGAGGATGTTCCTACACAGCAGCCAATGAAAATGTTCTTACACAGCAGCCAGATTGTGACATCACAGGGATGCTCTGTGATGTCACAATCTGGCTGCTGTGTAGGAACATTTTCATTGGCTGCTGTGTAGGAACATCCTCAATGGCTGCTGTGTAGGAACATCTTCATGTGCAGGAACATCTTCATCGTCCAGGAAGGGTATAAAAGGGGGCCGCGCCGCCCTGAGAGTCACTAGATAGATAGATAGAGATAGAGATAGATAGATAGATAGATAGATAGATAGATAGATAGATAGATAGATAGATAGATAGATAGATAGATAGATAGATAGATAGATAGATAGACACAGCAGCCAATGAGACTGTTCCTACACAGCAGCCAATGAAGATGTTCCTACACAGCAGCCATTGAGGATGTTCCTACACAGCAGCCAATGAAAATGTTCTTACACAGCAGCCAGATTGTGACATCACAGGGATGCTCTGTGATGTCACAATCTGGCTGCTGTGTAGGAAAATTTTTATTGGCTGCTGTGTAGGAACATCCTCAATGGCTGCTGTGTAGGAACATCTTCATGTGCAGGAACATCTTCATCGTCCAGGAAGGGTATAAAAGGGGGCCGCGCCGCCCTGAGAGTCACTAGATAGATAGATAGAGATAGAGACATATAGATAGATAGATAGATAGATAGATAGATAGATAGATAGATAGATAGATAGATAGATAGATAGATAGATAGATAGATAGATAGATAGACACAGCAGCCAATGAGACTGTTCCTACACAGCAGCCAATGAAGATGTTCCTACACAGCAGCCATTGAGGATGTTCCTACACAGCAGCCAATGAAAATGTTCTTACACAGCAGCCAGATTGTGACATCACAGGGATGCTCTGTGTTGTCACAATATGGCTGCTGTGTAGGAACATTTTCATTGGCTGCTGTGTAGGAACATCCTCAATGGCTGCTGTGTAGGAACATCTTCATGTGCAGGAACATCTTCATCGTCCAGGAAGGGTATAAAAGGGGGCCGCGCCGCCCTGAGAGTCACTAGATAGATAGATAGAGATAGAGACATATAGATAGATAGATAGATAGATAGATAGATAGATAGATAGATAGATAGATAGATAGATAGATAGATAGATAGATAGATAGATAGATAGACACAGCAGCCAATGAGACTGTTCCTACACAGCAGCCAATGAAGATGTTCCTACACAGCAGCCATTGAGGATGTTCCTACACAGCAGCCAATGAAAATGTTCTTACACAGCAGCCAGATTGTGACATCACAGGGATGCTCTGTGATGTCACAATCTGGCTGCTGTGTAGGAACATTTTCATTGGCTGCTGTGTAGGAACATCCTCAATGGCTGCTGTGTAGGAAAATCTTCATGTGCAGGAACATCTTCATCGTCCAGGAAGGGTATAAAAGGGGGCCGCGCCGCCCTGAGAGTCACTAGATAGATAGATAGAGATAGAGACATATAGATAGATAGATAGATAGATAGATAGATAGATAGATATATAGATAGATAGATAGATAGATAGATAGATAGATAGATAGATAGATAGATAGATAGATAGATAGACACAGCAGCCAATGAGACTGTTCCTACACAGCAGCCAATGAAGATGTTCCTACACAGCAGCCATTGAGGATGTTCCTACACAGCAGCCAATGAAAATGTTCTTACACAGCAGCCAGATTGTGACATCACAGGGATGCTCTGTGATGTCACAATCTGGCTGCTGTGTAGGAACATTTTCATTGGCTGCTGTGTAGGAACATCCTCAATGGCTGCTGTGTAGGAACATCTTCATGTGCAGGAACATCTTCATCGTCCAGGAAGGGTATAAAAGGGGGCCGCGCCGCCCTGAGAGTCACTAGATAGATAGATAGAGATAGAGACATATAGATAGATAGATAGATAGATAGATAGATAGATAGATAGATAGATAGATAGATAGATAGATAGATAGATAGATAGATAGATAGATAGATAGATAGATAGATAGATAGACACAGCAGCCAATGAGACTGTTCCTACACAGCAGCCAATGAAGATGTTCCTACACAGCAGCCATTGAGGATGTTCCTACACAGCAGCCAATGAAAATGTTCTTACACAGCAGCCAGATTGTGACATCACAGGGATGCTCTGTGATGTCACAATCTGGCTGCTGTGTAGGAACATTTTCATTGGCTGCTGTGTAGGAACATCCTCAATGGCTGCTGTGTAGGAACATCTTCATGTGCAGGAACATCTTCATCGTCCAGGAAGGGTATAAAAGGGGGCCGCGCCGCCCTGAGAGTCACTAGATGGATAGATAGAGATAGAGACATATAGATAGATAGATAGATAGATAGATAGATAGATAGATAGATAGATAGATAGATAGATAGATAGATAGATAGATAGATAGATAGATAGATAGATAGATAGATAGATAGATAGATAGATAGATAGACACAGCAGCCAATGAGACTGTTCCTACACAGCAGCCAATGAAGATGTTCCTACACAGCAGCCATTGAGGATGTTCCTACACAGCAGCCAATGAAAATGTTCTTACACAGCAGCCAGATTGTGACATCACAGGGATGCTCTGTGATGTCACAATCTGGCTGCTGTGTAGGAACATTTTCATTGGCTGCTGTGTAGGAACATCCTCAATGGCTGCTGTGTAGGAACATCTTCATGTGCAGGAACATCTTCATCGTCCAGGAAGGGTATAAAAGGGGGCCGCGCCGCCCTGAGAGTCACTAGATAGATAGATAGAGATAGAGATAGATAGATAGATAGATAGATAGATAGATAGATAGATAGATAGATAGATAGATAGATAGATAGATAGATAGATAGATAGATAGATAGATAGATAGATAGACACAGCAGCCAATGAGACTGTTCCTACACAGCAGCCAATGAAGATGTTCCTACACAGCAGCCATTGAGGATGTTCCTACACAGCAGCCAATGAAAATGTTCTTACACAGCAGCCAGATTGTGACATCACAGGGATGCTCTGTGATGTCACAATCTGGCTGCTGTGTAGGAACATTTTTATTGGCTGCTGTGTAGGAACATCCTCAATGGCTGCTGTGTAGGAACATCTTCATGTGCAGGAACATCTTCATCGTCCAGGAAGGGTATAAAAGGGGGCCGCGCCGCCCTGAGAGTCACTAGATAGATAGATAGAGATAGAGACATATAGATAGATAGATAGATAGATAGATAGATAGATAGATAGATAGATAGATAGATAGATAGATAGATAGATAGATAGATAGATAGATAGATAGATAGATAGACACAGCAGCCAATGAGACTGTTCCTACACAGCAGCCAATGAAGATGTTCCTACACAGCAGCCATTGAGGATGTTCCTACACAGCAGCCAATGAAAATGTTCTTACACAGCAGCCAGATTGTGACATCACAGGGATGCTCTGTGTTGTCACAATATGGCTGCTGTGTAGGAACATTTTCATTGGCTGCTGTGTAGGAACATCCTCAATGGCTGCTGTGTAGGAACATCTTCATGTGCAGGAACATCTTCATCGTCCAGGAAGGGTATAAAAGGGGGCCGCGCCGCCCTGAGAGTCACTAGATAGATAGATAGAGATAGAGACATATAGATAGATAGATAGATAGATAGATAGATAGATAGATAGATAGATAGATAGATAGATAGATAGATAGATAGATAGACACAGCAGCCAATGAGACTGTTCCTACACAGCAGCCAATGAAGATGTTCCTACACAGCAGCCATTGAGGATGTTCCTACACAGCAGCCAATGAAAATGTTCTTACACAGCAGCCAGATTGTGACATCACAGGGATGCTCTGTGATGTCACAATCTGGCTGCTGTGTAGGAACATTTTCATTGGCTGCTGTGTAGGAACATCCTCAATGGCTGCTGTGTAGGAAAATCTTCATGTGCAGGAACATCTTCATCGTCCAGGAAGGGTATAAAAGGGGGCCGCGCCGCCCTGAGAGTCACTAGATAGATAGATAGAGATAGAGACATATAGATAGATAGATAGATAGATAGATAGATAGATAGATAGATAGATAGATAGATAGATAGATAGATAGATAGATAGATAGATAGATAGATAGATAGATAGATAGATAGACACAGCAGCCAATGAGACTGTTCCTACACAGCAGCCAATGAAGATGTTCCTACACAGCAGCCATTGAGGATGTTCCTACACAGCAGCCAATGAAAATGTTCTTACACAGCAGCCAGATTGTGACATCACAGGGATGCTCTGTGATGTCACAATCTGGCTGCTGTGTAGGAACATTTTCATTGGCTGCTGTGTAGGAACATCCTCAATGGCTGCTGTGTAGGAACATCTTCATGTGCAGGAACATCTTCATCGTCCAGGAAGGGTATAAAAGGGGGCCGCGCCGCCCTGAGAGTCACTAGATAGATAGATAGAGATAGAGATAGATAGATAGATAGATAGATAGATAGATAGATAGATAGATAGATAGATAGATAGATAGATAGATAGATAGACACAGCAGCCAATGAGACTGTTCCTACACAGCAGCCAATGAAGATGTTCCTACACAGCAGCCATTGAGGATGTTCCTACACAGCAGCCAATGAAAATGTTCTTACACAGCAGCCAGATTGTGACATCACAGGGATGCTCTGTGATGTCACAATCTGGCTGCTGTGTAGGAACATTTTTATTGGCTGCTGTGTAGGAACATCCTCAATGGCTGCTGTGTAGGAACATCTTCATGTGCAGGAACATCTTCATCGTCCAGGAAGGGTATAAAAGGGGGCCGCGCCGCCCTGAGAGTCACTAGATAGATAGATAGAGATAGAGACATATAGATAGATAGATAGATAGATAGATAGATAGATAGATAGATAGATAGATAGATAGATAGATAGATAGATAGATAGATAGATAGATAGATAGATAGATAGATAGACACAGCAGCCAATGAGACTGTTCCTACACAGCAGCCAATGAAGATGTTCCTACACAGCAGCCATTGAGGATGTTCCTACACAGCAGCCAATGAAAATGTTCTTACACAGCAGCCAGATTGTGACATCACAGGGATGCTCTGTGTTGTCACAATATGGCTGCTGTGTAGGAACATTTTCATTGGCTGCTGTGTAGGAACATCCTCAATGGCTGCTGTGTAGGAACATCTTCATGTGCAGGAACATCTTCATCGTCCAGGAAGGGTATAAAAGGGGGCCGCGCCGCCCTGAGAGTCACTAGATAGATAGATAGAGATAGAGACATATAGATAGATAGATAGATAGATAGATAGATAGATAGATAGATAGATAGATAGATAGATAGATAGATAGATAGATAGATAGATAGATAGATAGATAGATAGATAGATAGACACAGCAGCCAATGAGACTGTTCCTACACAGCAGCCAATGAAGATGTTCCTACACAGCAGCCATTGAGGATGTTCCTACACAGCAGCCAATGAAAATGTTCTTACACAGCAGCCAGATTGTGACATCACAGGGATGCTCTGTGATGTCACAATCTGGCTGCTGTGTAGGAACATTTTCATTGGCTGCTGTGTAGGAACATCCTCAATGGCTGCTGTGTAGGAAAATCTTCATGTGCAGGAACATCTTCATCGTCCAGGAAGGGTATAAAAGGGGGCCGCGCCGCCCTGAGAGTCACTAGATAGATAGATAGAGATAGAGACATATAGATAGATAGATAGATAGATAGATAGATAGATAGATAGATAGATAGATAGATAGATAGATAGACACAGCAGCCAATGAGACTGTTCCTACACAGCAGCCAATGAAGATGTTCCTACACAGCAGCCATTGAGGATGTTCCTACACAGCAGCCAATGAAAATGTTCTTACACAGCAGCCAGATTGTGACATCACAGGGATGCTCTGTGATGTCACAATCTGGCTGCTGTGTAGGAACATTTTCATTGGCTGCTGTGTAGGAACATCCTCAATGGCTGCTGTGTAGGAACATCTTCATGTGCAGGAACATCTTCATCGTCCAGGAAGGGTATAAAAGGGGGCCGCGCCGCCCTGAGAGTCACTAGATAGATAGATAGAGATAGAGACATATAGATAGATAGATAGATAGATAGATAGATAGATAGATAGATAGATAGATAGATAGATAGATAGATAGATAGATAGATAGATAGATAGACACAGCAGCCAATGAGACTGTTCCTACACAGCAGCCAATGAAGATGTTCCTACACAGCAGCCATTGAGGATGTTCCTACACAGCAGCCAATGAAAATGTTCTTACACAGCAGCCAGATTGTGACATCACAGGGATGCTCTGTGATGTCACAATCTGGCTGCTGTGTAGGAACATTTTCATTGGCTGCTGTGTAGGAACATCCTCAATGGCTGCTGTGTAGGAAAATCTTCATGTGCAGGAACATCTTCATCGTCCAGGAAGGGTATAAAAGGGGGCCGCGCCGCCCTGAGAGTCACTAGATAGATAGATAGAGATAGAGACATATAGATAGATAGATAGATAGATAGATAGATAGATAGATAGATATATAGATAGATAGATAGATAGATAGATAGATAGATAGATAGATAGATAGATAGATAGATAGACACAGCAGCCAATGAGACTGTTCCTACACAGCAGCCAATGAAGATGTTCCTACACAGCAGCCATTGAGGATGTTCCTACACAGCAGCCAATGAAAATGTTCTTACACAGCAGCCAGATTGTGACATCACAGGGATGCTCTGTGATGTCACAATCTGGCTGCTGTGTAGGAACATTTTCATTGGCTGCTGTGTAGGAACATCCTCAATGGCTGCTGTGTAGGAACATCTTCATGTGCAGGAACATCTTCATCGTCCAGGAAGGGTATAAAAGGGGGCCGCGCCGCCCTGAGAGTCACTAGATAGATAGATAGAGATAGAGACATATAGATAGATAGATAGATAGATAGATAGATAGATAGATAGATAGATAGATAGATAGATAGATAGATAGATAGATAGATAGATAGATAGATAGATAGATAGATAGATAGACACAGCAGCCAATGAGACTGTTCCTACACAGCAGCCAATGAAGATGTTCCTACACAGCAGCCATTGAGGATGTTCCTACACAGCAGCCAATGAAAATGTTCTTACACAGCAGCCAGATTGTGACATCACAGGGATGCTCTGTGATGTCACAATCTGGCTGCTGTGTAGGAACATTTTCATTGGCTGCTGTGTAGGAACATCCTCAATGGCTGCTGTGTAGGAACATCTTCATGTGCAGGAACATCTTCATCGTCCAGGAAGGGTATAAAAGGGGGCCGCGCCGCCCTGAGAGTCACTAGATAGATAGATAGAGATAGAGATAGATAGATAGATAGATAGATAGATAGATAGATAGATAGATAGATAGATAGATAGATAGATAGATAGATAGATAGATAGATAGATAGATAGATAGATAGATAGATAGACACAGCAGCCAATGAGACTGTTCCTACACAGCAGCCAATGAAGATGTTCCTACACAGCAGCCATTGAGGATGTTCCTACACAGCAGCCAATGAAAATGTTCTTACACAGCAGCCAGATTGTGACATCACAGGGATGCTCTGTGATGTCACAATCTGGCTGCTGTGTAGGAACATTTTTATTGGCTGCTGTGTAGGAACATCCTCAATGGCTGCTGTGTAGGAACATCTTCATGTGCAGGAACATCTTCATCGTCCAGGAAGGGTATAAAAGGGGGCCGCGCCGCCCTGAGAGTCACTAGATAGATAGATAGAGATAGAGACATATAGATAGATAGATAGATAGATAGATAGATAGATAGATAGATAGATAGATAGATAGATAGATAGATAGATAGATAGATAGATAGATAGATAGATAGATAGATAGATAGACACAGCAGCCAATGAGACTGTTCCTACACAGCAGCCAATGAAGATGTTCCTACACAGCAGCCATTGAGGATGTTCCTACACAGCAGCCAATGAAAATGTTCTTACACAGCAGCCAGATTGTGACATCACAGGGATGCTCTGTGTTGTCACAATATGGCTGCTGTGTAGGAACATTTTCATTGGCTGCTGTGTAGGAACATCCTCAATGGCTGCTGTGTAGGAACATCTTCATGTGCAGGAACATCTTCATCGTCCAGGAAGGGTATAAAAGGGGGCCGCGCCGCCCTGAGAGTCACTAGATAGATAGATAGAGATAGAGACATATAGATAGATAGATAGATAGATAGATAGATAGATAGATAGATAGATAGATAGATAGATAGATAGATAGATAGATAGATAGATAGATAGATAGATAGATAGACACAGCAGCCAATGAGACTGTTCCTACACAGCAGCCAATGAAGATGTTCCTACACAGCAGCCATTGAGGATGTTCCTACACAGCAGCCAATGAAAATGTTCTTACACAGCAGCCAGATTGTGACATCACAGGGATGCTCTGTGATGTCACAATCTGGCTGCTGTGTAGGAACATTTTCATTGGCTGCTGTGTAGGAACATCCTCAATGGCTGCTGTGTAGGAAAATCTTCATGTGCAGGAACATCTTCATCGTCCAGGAAGGGTATAAAAGGGGGCCGCGCCGCCCTGAGAGTCACTAGATAGATAGATAGAGATAGAGACATATAGATAGATAGATAGATAGATAGATAGATAGATAGATAGATAGATAGATAGATAGATAGATAGATAGATAGATAGATAGATAGATAGATAGATAGATAGATAGATAGATAGATAGACACAGCAGCCAATGAGACTGTTCCTACACAGCAGCCAATGAAGATGTTCCTACACAGCAGCCATTGAGGATGTTCCTACACAGCAGCCAATGAAAATGTTCTTACACAGCAGCCAGATTGTGACATCACAGGGATGCTCTGTGATGTCACAATCTGGCTGCTGTGTAGGAACATTTTCATTGGCTGCTGTGTAGGAACATCCTCAATGGCTGCTGTGTAGGAACATCTTCATGTGCAGGAACATCTTCATCGTCCAGGAAGGGTATAAAAGGGGGCCGCGCCGCCCTGAGAGTCACTAGATAGATAGATAGAGATAGAGACATATAGATAGATAGATAGATAGATAGATAGATAGATAGATAGATAGATAGATAGATAGATAGATAGATAGATAGATAGATAGATAGATAGATAGATAGATAGATAGATAGATAGATAGATAGACACAGCAGCCAATGAGACTGTTCCTACACAGCAGCCAATGAAGATGTTCCTACACAGCAGCCATTGAGGATGTTCCTACACAGCAGCCAATGAAAATGTTCTTACACAGCAGCCAGATTGTGACATCACAGGGATGCTCTGTGATGTCACAATCTGGCTGCTGTGTAGGAACATTTTCATTGGCTGCTGTGTAGGAACATCCTCAATGGCTGCTGTGTAGGAAAATCTTCATGTGCAGGAACATCTTCATCGTCCAGGAAGGGTATAAAAGGGGGCCGCGCCGCCCTGAGAGTCACTAGATAGATAGATAGAGATAGAGACATATAGATAGATAGATAGATAGATAGATAGATAGATAGATAGATAGATAGATATATAGATAGATAGATAGATAGATAGATAGATAGATAGATAGATAGATAGATAGATAGATAGATAGATAGACACAGCAGCCAATGAGACTGTTCCTACACAGCAGCCAATGAAGATGTTCCTACACAGCAGCCATTGAGGATGTTCCTACACAGCAGCCAATGAAAATGTTCTTACACAGCAGCCAGATTGTGACATCACAGGGATGCTCTGTGATGTCACAATCTGGCTGCTGTGTAGGAACATTTTCATTGGCTGCTGTGTAGGAACATCCTCAATGGCTGCTGTGTAGGAACATCTTCATGTGCAGGAACATCTTCATCGTCCAGGAAGGGTATAAAAGGGGGCCGCGCCGCCCTGAGAGTCACTAGATAGATAGATAGAGATAGAGACATATAGATAGATAGATAGATAGATAGATAGATAGATAGATAGATAGATAGATAGATAGATAGATAGATAGATAGATAGATAGATAGATAGATAGATAGACACAGCAGCCAATGAGACTGTTCCTACACAGCAGCCAATGAAGATGTTCCTACACAGCAGCCATTGAGGATGTTCCTACACAGCAGCCAATGAAAATGTTCCTACACAGCAGCCAGATTGTGACATCACAGGGATGCTCTGTGATGTCACAATCTGGCTGCTGTGTAGGAACATTTTCATTGGCTGCTGTGTAGGAACATCCTCAATGGCTGCTGTGTAGGAACATCTTCATGTGCAGGAACATCTTCATCGTCCAGGAAGGGTATAAAAGGGGGCCGCGCCGCCCTGAGAGTCACTAGATAGATAGATAGAGATAGAGACATATAGATAGATAGATAGATAGATAGATAGATAGATAGATAGATAGACAGATAGATAGATAGATAGATAGATAGATAGATAGATAGATAGATAGATAGATTGATAGACACAGCAGCCAATGAGACTGTTCCTACACAGCAGCCAATGAAGATGTTCCTACACAGCAGCCATTGAGGATGTTCCTACACAGCAGCCAATGAAAATGTTCTTACACAGCAGCCAGATTGTGACATCACAGGGATGCTCTGTGATGTCACAATCTGGCTGCTGTGTAGGAACATTTTCATTGGCTGCTGTGTAGGAACATCCTCAATGGCTGCTGTGTAGGAACATCTTCATGTGCAGGAACATCTTCATCGTCCAGGAAGGGTATAAAAGGGGGCCGCGCCGCCCTGAGAGTCACTAGATAGATAGATAGAGATAGAGACATATAGATAGATAGATAGATAGATAGATAGATAGATAGATAGATAGATAGATAGATAGATAGATAGATAGATAGATAGATAGATAGATAGATAGATAGATAGACACAGCAGCCAATGAGACTGTTCCTACACAGCAGCCAATGAAGATGTTCCTACACAGCAGCCATTGAGGATGTTCCTACACAGCAGCCAATGAAAATGTTCTTACACAGCAGCCAGATTGTGACATCACAGGGATGCTCTGTGATGTCACAATCTGGCTGCTGTGTAGGAACATTTTCATTGGCTGCTGTGTAGGAACATCCTCAATGGCTGCTGTGTAGGAACATCTTCATGTGCAGGAACATCTTCATCGTCCAGGAAGGGTATAAAAGGGGGCCGCGCCGCCCTGAGAGTCACTAGATAGATAGATAGAGATAGAGACATATAGATAGATAGATAGATAGATAGATAGATAGATAGATAGATAGATAGATAGATAGATAGATAGATAGATAGATAGATAGATAGATAGATAGACACAGCAGCCAATGAGACTGTTCCTACACAGCAGCCAATGAAGATGTTCCTACACAGCAGCCATTGAGGATGTTCCTACACAGCAGCCAATGAAAATGTTCTTACACAGCAGCCAGATTGTGACATCACAGGGATGCTCTGTGATGTCACAATCTGGCTGCTGTGTAGGAACATTTTCATTGGCTGCTGTGTAGGAACATCCTCAATGGCTGCTGTGTAGGAAAATCTTCATGTGCAGGAACATCTTCATCGTCCAGGAAGGGTATAAAAGGGGGCCGCGCCGCCCTGAGAGTCACTAGATAGATAGATAGAGATAGAGACATATAGATAGATAGATAGATAGATAGATAGATAGATAGATAGATAGATAGATAGATAGATAGATAGATAGATAGATAGATAGATAGATAGATAGATAGATAGATAGATAGATAGATAGATAGATAGATAGATAGACACAGCAGCCAATGAGACTGTTCCTACACAGCAGCCAATGAAGATGTTCCTACACAGCAGCCATTGAGGATGTTCCTACACAGCAGCCAATGAAAATGTTCTTACACAGCAGCCAGATTGTGACATCACAGGGATGCTCTGTGATGTCACAATCTGGCTGCTGTGTAGGAACATTTTCATTGGCTGCTGTGTAGGAACATCCTCAATGGCTGCTGTGTAGGAACATCTTCATGTGCAGGAACATCTTCATCGTCCAGGAAGGGTATAAAAGGGGGCCGCGCCGCCCTGAGAG
>NW_028176531.1:1197500-1200000 GCF_949987555.1 Borostomias antarcticus | reverse complement strand
CCTACACAGCAGCCAATGAAGATGTTCCTACACAGCAGCCATTGAGGATGTTCCTACACAGCAGCCAATGAAAATGTTCTTACACAGCAGCCAGATTGTGACATCACAGGGATGCTCTGTGATGTCACAATCTGGCTGCTGTGTAGGAACATTTTCATTGGCTGCTGTGTAGGAACATCCTCAATGGCTGCTGTGTAGGAACATCTTCATGTGCAGGAACATCTTCATCGTCCAGGAAGGGTATAAAAGGGGGCCGCGCCGCCCTGAGAGTCACTAGATAGATAGATAGAGATAGAGACATATAGATAGATAGATAGATAGATAGATAGATAGATAGATAGATAGATAGATAGATAGATAGATAGATAGATAGATAGATAGATAGATAGATAGATAGATAGATAGATAGATAGATAGATAGACACAGCAGCCAATGAGACTGTTCCTACACAGCAGCCAATGAAGATGTTCCTACACAGCAGCCATTGAGGATGTTCCTACACAGCAGCCAATGAAAATGTTCTTACACAGCAGCCAGATTGTGACATCACAGGGATGCTCTGTGTTGTCACAATCTGGCTGCTGTGTAGGAACATTTTCATTGGCTGCTGTGTAGGAACATCCTCAATGGCTGCTGTGTAGGAACATCTTCATGTGCAGGAACATCTTCATCGTCCAGGAAGGGTATAAAAGGGGGCCGCGCCGCCCTGAGAGTCACTAGATAGATAGATAGAGATAGAGACATATAGATAGATAGATAGATAGATAGATAGATAGATAGATAGATAGATAGATAGATAGATAGATAGATATATAGACACAGCAGCCAATGAGACTGTTCCTACACAGCAGCCAATGAAGATGTTCCTACACAGCAGCCATTGAGGATGTTCCTACACAGCAGCCAATGAAAATGTTCTTACACAGCAGCCAGATTGTGACATCACAGGGATGCTCTGTGTTGTCACAATATGGCTGCTGTGTAGGAACATTTTCATTGGCTGCTGTGTAGGAACATCCTCAATGGCTGCTGTGTAGGAACATCTTCATGTGCAGGAACATCTTCATCGTCCAGGAAGGGTATAAAAGGGGGCCGCGCCGCCCTGAGAGTCACTAGATAGATAGATAGAGATAGAGACATATAGATAGATAGATAGATAGATAGATAGATAGATAGATAGATAGATAGATAGATAGATAGATAGATAGATAGATAGATAGATAGATAGATAGATAGACACAGCAGCCAATGAGACTGTTCCTACACAGCAGCCAATGAAGATGTTCCTACACAGCAGCCATTGAGGATGTTCCTACACAGCAGCCAATGAAAATGTTCTTACACAGCAGCCAGATTGTGACATCACAGGGATGCTCTGTGATGTCACAATCTGGCTGCTGTGTAGGAACATTTTCATTGGCTGCTGTGTAGGAACATCCTCAATGGCTGCTGTGTAGGAACATCTTCATGTGCAGGAACATCTTCATCGTCCAGGAAGGGTATAAAAGGGGGCCGCGCCGCCCTGAGAGTCACTAGATAGATAGATAGAGATAGAGACATATAGATAGATAGATAGATAGATAGATAGATAGATAGATAGATAGATAGATAGATAGATAGATAGATAGATAGATAGATAGATAGATAGATAGATAGATAGATAGATAGATAGATAGACACAGCAGCCAATGAGACTGTTCCTACACAGCAGCCAATGAAGATGTTCCTACACAGCAGCCATTGAGGATGTTCCTACACAGCAGCCAATGAAAATGTTCTTACACAGCAGCCAGATTGTGACATCACAGGGATGCTCTGTGTTGTCACAATCTGGCTGCTGTGTAGGAACATTTTCATTGGCTGCTGTGTAGGAACATCCTCAATGGCTGCTGTGTAGGAACATCTTCATGTGCAGGAACATCTTCATCGTCCAGGAAGGGTATAAAA
Source organism: Borostomias antarcticus (assembly GCF_949987555.1). Classification (NCBI taxonomy): domain Eukaryota; kingdom Metazoa; phylum Chordata; class Actinopteri; order Stomiiformes; family Stomiidae; genus Borostomias; species Borostomias antarcticus. Next base: position 1,198,052 of record NW_028176531.1, on the reverse strand, counting down.
GGGGGCCGCGCCGCCCTGAGAGTCACTAGATAGATAGATAGAGATAGAGACATATAGATAGATAGATAGATAGATAGATAGATAGATAGATAGATAGATAGATAGATAGATAGATAGATAGATAGATAGATAGATAGATAGATAGATAGACACAGCAGCCAATGAGACTGTTCCTACACAGCAGCCAATGAAGATGTTCCTACACAGCAGCCATTGAGGATGTTCCTACACAGCAGCCAATGAAAATGTTCTTACACAGCAGCCAGATTGTGACATCACAGGGATGCTCTGTGTTGTCACAATATGGCTGCTGTGTAGGAACATTTTCATTGGCTGCTGTGTAGGAACATCCTCAATGGCTGCTGTGTAGGAACATCTTCATGTGCAGGAACATCTTCATCGTCCAGGAAGGGTATAAAAGGGGGCCGCGCCGCCCTGAGAGTCACTAGATAGATAGATAGAGATAGAGACATATAGATAGATAGATAGATAGATAGATAGATAGATAGATAGATAGATAGATAGATAGATAGATAGATAGATAGATAGATA
>NW_028176531.1:1190000-1192500 GCF_949987555.1 Borostomias antarcticus | reverse complement strand
AGGAACATTTTCATTGGCTGCTGTGTAGGAACATCCTCAATGGCTGCTGTGTAGGAACATCTTCATGTGCAGGAACATCTTCATCGTCCAGGAAGGGTATAAAAGGGGGCCGCGCCGCCCTGAGAGTCACTAGATAGATAGATAGAGATAGAGACATATAGATAGATAGATAGATAGATAGATAGATAGATAGATAGATAGATAGATAGATAGATAGATAGATAGATAGATAGATAGATAGATAGATAGATAGATAGATAGACACAGCAGCCAATGAGACTGTTCCTACACAGCAGCCAATGAAGATGTTCCTACACAGCAGCCATTGAGGATGTTCCTACACAGCAGCCAATGAAAATGTTCTTACACAGCAGCCAGATTGTGACATCACAGGGATGCTCTGTGATGTCACAATCTGGCTGCTGTGTAGGAACATTTTCATTGGCTGCTGTGTAGGAACATCCTCAATGGCTGCTGTGTAGGAACATCTTCATGTGCAGGAACATCTTCATCGTCCAGGAAGGGTATAAAAGGGGGCCGCGCCGCCCTGAGAGTCACTAGATAGATAGATAGAGATAGAGACATATAGATAGATAGATAGATAGATAGATAGATAGATAGATAGATAGATAGATAGATAGATAGATAGATAGATAGATAGATAGATAGATAGATAGACACAGCAGCCAATGAGACTGTTCCTACACAGCAGCCAATGAAGATGTTCCTACACAGCAGCCATTGAGGATGTTCCTACACAGCAGCCAATGAAAATTTTCTTACACAGCAGCCAGATTGTGACATCACAGGGATGCTCTGTGATGTCACAATCTGGCTGCTGTGTAGGAACATTTTCATTGGCTGCTGTGTAGGAACATCCTCAATGGCTGCTGTGTAGGAACATCTTCATGTGCAGGAACATCTTCATCGTCCAGGAAGGGTATAAAAGGGGGCCGCGCCGCCCTGAGAGTCACTAGATAGATAGATAGAGATAGAGACATATAGATAGATAGATAGATAGATAGATAGATAGATAGATAGATAGATAGATAGATAGATAGATAGATAGATAGATAGATAGATAGATAGATAGATAGATAGACACAGCAGCCAATGAGACTGTTCCTACACAGCAGCCAATGAAGATGTTCCTACACAGCAGCCATTGAGGATGTTCCTACACAGCAGCCAATGAAAATGTTCTTACACAGCAGCCAGATTGTGACATCACAGGGATGCTCTGTGATGTCACAATCTGGCTGCTGTGTAGGAACATTTTCATTGGCTGCTGTGTAGGAACATCCTCAATGGCTGCTGTGTAGGAACATCTTCATGTGCAGGAACATCTTCATCGTCCAGGAAGGGTATAAAAGGGGGCCGCGCCGCCCTGAGAGTCACTAGATAGATAGATAGAGATAGAGACATATAGATAGATAGATAGATAGATAGATAGATAGATAGATAGATAGATAGATAGATAGATAGATAGATAGATAGATAGATAGATAGATAGACACAGCAGCCAATGAGACTGTTCCTACACAGCAGCCAATGAAGATGTTCCTACACAGCAGCCATTGAGGATGTTCCTACACAGCAGCCAATGAAAATGTTCTTACACAGCAGCCAGATTGTGACATCACAGGGATGCTCTGTGTTGTCACAATCTGGCTGCTGTGTAGGAACATTTTCATTGGCTGCTGTGTAGGAACATCCTCAATGGCTGCTGTGTAGGAACATCTTCATGTGCAGGAACATCTTCATCGTCCAGGAAGGGTATAAAAGGGGGCCGCGCCGCCCTGAGAGTCACTAGATAGATAGATAGAGATAGAGACATATAGATAGATAGATAGATAGATAGATAGATAGATAGATAGATAGATAGATAGATAGATAGATAGATAGATATATAGACACAGCAGCCAATGAGACTGTTCCTACACAGCAGCCAATGAAGATGTTCCTACACAGCAGCCATTGAGGATGTTCCTACACAGCAGCCAATGAAAATGTTCTTACACAGCAGCCAGATTGTGACATCACAGGGATGCTCTGTGTTGTCACAATATGGCTGCTGTGTAGGAACATTTTCATTGGCTGCTGTGTAGGAACATCCTCAATGGCTGCTGTGTAGGAACATCTTCATGTGCAGGAACATCTTCATCGTCCAGGAAGGGTATAAAAGGGGGCCGCGCCGCCCTGAGAGTCACTAGATAGATAGATAGAGATAGAGACATATAGATAGATAGATAGATAGATAGATAGATAGATAGATAGATAGATAGATAGATAGATAGATAGATAGATAGATAGATAGATAGATAGACACAGCAGCCAATGAGACTGTTCCTACACAGCAGCCAATGAAGATGTTCCTACACAGCAGCCATTGAGGATGTTCCTACACAGCAGCCAATGAAAATGTTCTTACACAGCAGCCAGATTGTGACATCACAGGGATGCTCTGTGATGTCACAATCTGGCTGCTGTGTAGGAACAT
>NW_028176531.1:1180000-1185000 GCF_949987555.1 Borostomias antarcticus | reverse complement strand
GATAGATAGATAGATAGATAGATAGATAGATAGATAGATAGATAGATAGATAGATAGATAGATAGATAGATAGATAGATAGATAGATAGACACAGCAGCCAATGAGACTGTTCCTACACAGCAGCCAATGAAGATGTTCCTACACAGCAGCCATTGAGGATGTTCCTACACAGCAGCCAATGAAAATGTTCTTACACAGCAGCCAGATTGTGACATCACAGGGATGCTCTGTGTTGTCACAATCTGGCTGCTGTGTAGGAACATTTTCATTGGCTGCTGTGTAGGAACATCCTCAATGGCTGCTGTGTAGGAACATCTTCATGTGCAGGAACATCTTCATCGTCCAGGAAGGGTATAAAAGGGGGCCGCGCCGCCCTGAGAGTCACTAGATAGATAGATAGAGATAGAGACATATAGATAGATAGATAGATAGATAGATAGATAGATAGATAGATAGATAGATAGATAGATAGATAGATAGATAGATAGATAGATAGATAGATAGATAGACACAGCAGCCAATGAGACTGTTCCTACACAGCAGCCAATGAAGATGTTCCTACACAGCAGCCATTGAGGATGTTCCTACACAGCAGCCAATGAAAATGTTCTTACACAGCAGCCAGATTGTGACATCACAGGGATGCTCTGTGTTGTCACAATCTGGCTGCTGTGTAGGAACATTTTCATTGGCTGCTGTGTAGGAACATCCTCAATGGCTGCTGTGTAGGAACATCTTCATGTGCAGGAACATCTTCATCGTCCAGGAAGGGTATAAAAGGGGGCCGCGCCGCCCTGAGAGTCACTAGATAGATAGATAGAGATAGAGACATATAGATAGATAGATAGATAGATAGATAGATAGATAGATAGATAGATAGATAGATAGATAGATAGATAGATAGATAGATAGATAGATAGATAGATAGACACAGCAGCCAATGAGACTGTTCCTACACAGCAGCCATTGAGGATGTTCCTACACAGCAGCCAATGAAAATGTTCTTACACAGCAGCCAGATTGTGACATCACAGGGATGCTCTGTGTTGTCACAATCTGGCTGCTGTGTAGGAACATTTTCATTGGCTGCTGTGTAGGAACATCCTCAATGGCTGCTGTGTAGGAACATCTTCATGTGCAGGAACATCTTCATCGTCCAGGAAGGGTATAAAAGGGGGCCGCGCCGCCCTGAGAGTCACTAGATAGATAGATAGAGATAGAGACATATAGATAGATAGATAGATAGATAGATAGATAGATAGATAGATAGATAGATAGATAGATAGATAGATAGATAGATAGATAGATAGACACAGCAGCCAATGAGACTGTTCCTACACAGCAGCCAATGAAGATGTTCCTACACAGCAGCCATTGAGGATGTTCCTACACAGCAGCCAATGAAAATGTTCTTACACAGCAGCCAGATTGTGACATCACAGGGATGCTCTGTGTTGTCACAATATGGCTGCTGTGTAGGAACATTTTCATTGGCTGCTGTGTAGGAACATCCTCAATGGCTGCTGTGTAGGAACATCTTCATGTGCAGGAACATCTTCATCGTCCAGGAAGGGTATAAAAGGGGGCCGCGCCGCCCTGAGAGTCACTAGATAGATAGATAGAGATAGAGACATATAGATAGATAGATAGATAGATAGATAGATAGATAGATAGATAGATAGATAGATAGATAGATAGATAGATAGATAGATAGATAGATAGATAGATAGATAGATAGATAGATAGATAGATAGATAGATAGACACAGCAGCCAATGAGACTGTTCCTACACAGCAGCCAATGAAGATGTTCCTACACAGCAGCCATTGAGGATGTTCCTACACAGCAGCCAATGAAAATGTTCTTACACAGCAGCCAGATTGTGACATCACAGGGATGCTCTGTGATGTCACAATCTGGCTGCTGTGTAGGAACATTTTCATTGGCTGCTGTGTAGGAACATCCTCAATGGCTGCTGTGTAGGAAAATCTTCATGTGCAGGAACATCTTCATCGTCCAGGAAGGGTATAAAAGGGGGCCGCGCCGCCCTGAGAGTCACTAGATAGATAGATAGAGATAGAGACATATAGATAGATAGATAGATAGATAGATAGATAGATAGATAGATAGATAGATAGATAGATAGATAGATAGATAGATAGATAGATAGATAGATAGATAGATAGATAGATAGATAGATAGATAGACACAGCAGCCAATGAGACTGTTCCTACACAGCAGCCAATGAAGATGTTCCTACACAGCAGCCATTGAGGATGTTCCTACACAGCAGCCAATGAAAATGTTCTTACACAGCAGCCAGATTGTGACATCACAGGGATGCTCTGTGATGTCACAATCTGGCTGCTGTGTAGGAACATTTTCATTGGCTGCTGTGTAGGAACATCCTCAATGGCTGCTGTGTAGGAACATCTTCATGTGCAGGAACATCTTCATCGTCCAGGAAGGGTATAAAAGGGGGCCGCGCCGCCCTGAGAGTCACTAGATAGATAGATAGAGATAGAGACATATAGATAGATAGATAGATAGATAGATAGATAGATAGATAGATAGATAGATAGATAGATAGATAGATAGATAGATAGATAGATAGATAGATAGATAGATAGATAGACACAGCAGCCAATGAGACTGTTCCTACACAGCAGCCAATGAAGATGTTCCTACACAGCAGCCATTGAGGATGTTCCTACACAGCAGCCAATGAAAATGTTCCTACACAGCAGCCAGATTGTGACATCACAGGGATGCTCTGTGATGTCACAATCTGGCTGCTGTGTAGGAACATTTTCATTGGCTGCTGTGTAGGAACATCCTCAATGGCTGCTGTGTAGGAACATCTTCATGTGCAGGAACATCTTCATCGTCCAGGAAGGGTATAAAAGGGGGCCGCGCCGCCCTGAGAGTCACTAGATAGATAGATAGAGATAGAGACATATAGATAGATAGATAGATAGATAGACAGATAGTTAGATAGATAGATAGATAGATAGATAGATAGATAGATAGATAGATAGATAGATAGATAGATAGATAGATAGATAGATAGATAGATAGACACAGCAGCCAATGAGACTGTTCCTACACAGCAGCCAATGAAGATGTTCCTACACAGCAGCCATTGAGGATGTTCCTACACAGCAGCCAATGAAAATGTTCTTACACAGCAGCCAGATTGTGACATCACAGGGATGCTCTGTGATGTCACAATCTGGCTGCTGTGTAGGAACATTTTCATTGGCTGCTGTGTAGGAACATCCTCAATGGCTGCTGTGTAGGAACATCTTCATGTGCAGGAACATCTTCATCGTCCAGGAAGGGTATAAAAGGGGGCCGCGCCGCCCTGAGAGTCACTAGATGGATAGATAGAGATAGAGACATATAGATAGATAGATAGATAGATAGATAGATAGATAGATAGATAGATAGATAGATAGATAGATAGATAGATAGATAGATAGATAGATAGATAGATAGACACAGCAGCCAATGAGACTGTTCCTACACAGCAGCCAATGAAGATGTTCCTACACAGCAGCCATTGAGGATGTTCCTACACAGCAGCCAATGAAAATGTTCTTACACAGCAGCCAGATTGTGACATCACAGGGATGCTCTGTGATGTCACAATCTTGCTGCTGTGTAGGAACATTTTCATTGGCTGCTGTGTAGGAACATCCTCAATGGCTGCTGTGTAGGAACATCTTCATGTGCAGGAACATCTTCATCGTCCAGGAAGGGTATAAAAGGGGGCCGCGCCGCCCTGTGAGTCACTAGATAGATAGATAGAGATAGATAGATAGATAGATAGATAGATAGATAGATAGATAGATAGATAGATAGATAGATAGATAGATAGATAGATAGATAGATAGATAGATAGATAGACACAGCAGCCAATGAGACTGTTCCTACACAGCAGCCAATGAAGATGTTCCTACACAGCAGCCATTGAGGATGTTCCTACACAGCAGCCAATGAAAATGTTCCTACACAGCAGCCAGATTGTGACATCACAGGGATGCTCTGTGATGTCACAATCTGGCTGCTGTGTAGGAACATTTTCATTGGCTGCTGTGTAGGAACATCCTCAATGGCTGCTGTGTAGGAACATCTTCATGTGCAGGAACATCTTCATCGTCCAGGAAGGGTATAAAAGGGGGCCGCGCCGCCCTGAGAGTCACTAGATAGATAGATAGAGATAGAGACATATAGATAGATAGATAGATAGACAGATAGTTAGATAGATAGATAGATAGATAGATAGATAGATAGATAGATAGATAGATAGATAGATAGATAGATAGATAGACACAGCAGCCAATGAGACTGTTCCTACACAGCAGCCAATGAAGATGTTCCTACACAGCAGCCATTGAGGATGTTCCTACACAGCAGCCAATGAAAATGTTCTTACACAGCAGCCAGATTGTGACATCACAGGGATGCTCTGTGATGTCACAATCTGGCTGCTGTGTAGGAAAATTTTCATTGGCTGCTGTGTAGGAACATCCTCAATGGCTGCTGTGTAGGAACATCTTCATGTGCAGGAACATCTTCATCGTCCAGGAAGGGTATAAAAGGGGGCCGCGCCGCCCTGAGAGTCACTAGATAGATAGATAGAGATAGATAGATAGATAGATAGATAGATAGATAGATAGATAGATAGATAGATAGATAGATAGATAGATAGATAGATAGATAGATAGATAGATAGATAGATAGATAGATAGATAGATAGATAGATAGATAGACACAGCAGCCAATGAGACTGTTCCTACACAGCAGCCAATGAAGATGTTCCTACACAGCAGCCATTGAGGATGTTCCTACACAGCAGCCAATGAAAATGTTCCTACACAGCAGCCAGATTGTGACATCACAGGGATGCTCTGTGATGTCACAATCTGGCTGCTGTGTAGGAACATTTTCATTGGCTGCTGTGTAGGAACATCCTCAATGGCTGCTGTGTAGGAAC